>NW_012154840.1:1842341-1883877 GCF_000956105.1 Propithecus coquereli
CATTTATCCTTTTTTTAAATGCTTAATGCTTTTTTGTCATTTGTCGAAATAATCTGTGCTTAAATTGTGAAATTATTCTATATTTTCTTTCAGGAACCTGATAGTCTTAGCTCTTATGTTTAGGTCAATTACTTATTTTGAATCAACTTTTCTTTGTGATATAATGTAGAAGTTCTGGTTAATATTTTTATATATGGATATCCAGTTGTTCCAGCACCTTAAAATGTCCCTACTTTCCTCAATGAATTACTCTGTCAGTTCTGTTGAAAATCAAATGACCAAATATTAATATATTAATATTCGAGTCTATTTCTGGACTCTATTTTGTTCCATTGATATATTTATCTATCTTTATGCTAATACCATGCTGTCTTAATGACTATCACGTTTTAGTAAGTTTTGAAATCAGGTACTATTAGCTCTCCAAATTTTGTTGCCTGTTTTTAGAATTATGTTGACTATTCTTTTGCCATTCCATAGATTTCAGAATCACCTCGTTAAGTATTTTCTTATTTGCATAGTTTATTCCTTATCTTGGTCCATTTGTACTGCTATAAAAAAATACCACATACTAGATCATGTATAAAGAAGAGAAATTTATTTCCCTTACTTCTGGAGGCTAGGAGTTCAAGATCAAGTCACTAGCAGGTTTGATGTCTAGTAAGGGCCCAATCTCCATTTCCAAGATGGCACCTTGTTGCTACATCTTCCAGATGGTCAAAGTGGTGGAATGGCAAAAAGGACATACATTGTATGAAACCACTTCTAAAAATGCCTTAAAATTATTCACGAGAAAGGAGTCCTCATGACGTAATCACCTTCTAAAAGGGCTCACCTCTTTTTAAAAAATTTATTTTTAGTTGACACATGATATTAGTACATATTTATGGGAAAAAGAGTGATATTTCAGTATATGTATACAATATATAATGATTAAATCAGCATACCCACCGCCTCCAATATTTATCATTTCTTTGGTTGTGAACATTCATAATTCTCTCTATTTTGAAATATACAATAAGTTATGGTTAACCACATTCATCCTAGAGTGCTGCAGAGCACCAGAACTCCTATGTAGCTGTAATTTAGTATCCGTTAACCAATGTCTCCCCATCCTCCCTCCTACGTACAATTCCCAGTTTCTATTACCCACAATTCTATTGTCTATCTTCATGATCTTGAAATTTTTCTAGTATCCACATTTGAGTGAGAACATGTGGTATTTATCTATCTGTGCCTGACTGACTTCACACAGCAATATTCTCTAAGCTCATCATGCTGCCACGCATGACAGGATTCATTCTTTTTTATGGCTGAATAGAATTTCATTGTGTATACATACCATATTTTCTTAATCCATTCATCTGTTGATGGACACACAGGTTGATTTCATATCTTAGCTATTGTAAAGTGTTTCAGTAAACATGGGGGTACAGATATTCCTTTGATATATTGATTTATTAATAGTTTCCTTTAGATAAATACCCTGCAGTGGGATTGCTGGATTGTATGGTAGGTCAATTTTTAGTTTTTTGAGAAATATCCATACTGTTTTTCCTGATGGCTGTACTAATTGACATTTCTACCAACAATGTATAAGAGTTCCCTTTTCCCTGCATCCTCACCAGCATTTATTGTTTTTTTTTTTTTGTCTTTTTCATAATAACCATTCTCACTGGGGTGAGATGGCATCTCATTGTGGTTCTGATCTGCATTTTCCTGATGATTCGTGATATTGAGCACTTTTTTATATGTTTGTTTTGGCCATAAGCATGTTTCTTTTGAGAAGTGTCCGTTTAGGTTCCTTGCCCACTTTGTGATGAGATTTTTTATTTATTTTTGCCATATAATTAATTTCCTTATGTATTCTAGATATTAGTATATGTTGGAACAATAGTTTGCAAATATTTTCTTCCATTCTACAGATTTTCTCTTCACTCTGTTAATTGTATCTTTGTTGTACAGAAACCTTTTAGTTTAACACAGTCACATTTGTATTTTTCTTCCTGTTGTCTGTGCTTTTGAAGAATTGGCCACAAAATCTTCACCCATATCAATGTCCTGAAGCATTTCCCACATTTTTTCTAGCAATTTTATGGTTTCAAGTCTTATATTTAAATCTTTAATCCATTTTGAGTTGATATTTATATATTGTGAGGTATAGGGGTCTATTTTCACTCTGCATATGGATATCCAGATTTCCCTGTACCATTTATTGAAGAGACTATCATTTCCTCAATATGTGTTCTTGGCATGTCTACCAATAGTGAGTTGGCTGTAAATGCATGGATTTATTTCTAGTTTGTTAATTCTATTTCATCAGCCTGTCTGTATTTATAACAATACAATTCTGTTTCAGTTACTATAGTTTTGTAGTATATTTTAAACTCACGGAGTGTGATGCCTCCAGTTTTGTTCTTTTTGCTCAGTATTGCTTTGAGTATTCCAGGTCTCTGTGGTTCCATATAAATTTTAGGAATGTTTATTGTCTATATCTGTAAGTAATGTCATTGGAATTTTTATAGGGAATGTGATTTATTTGTGGATTGCTCTGGGTAGTATGGTCATTTTAACAATGTTAATTCTTTCAATTCAAGAGGGATGTCTTTCCACTTGCTCATGTCCTCTTTGATTTCTTTTATTACTATTTTGCACTTTGCATTGCAGAAGTCTTTTTATCTCCTTGAAAAAAATTATTCTTGGTATTTTACTTTTTGTGGGTATTGTAAATGGAATTTTTTTCTTGATCTATTCTTCAGCTAGTTCATTATTGTTGTACAGAAATGCTTGTCTATTTGAAATCATTCTACTTTTTCAATGCAGGCATTTATTGCTGTAAACTTCCTCTTAGCACTGTTTTGCTGTATCCTGTAGGATTTGGTATGTTGTATTTCCACTTTCATTTGCTTCAAGAAATTTTTTTTAAATTTCATTCTAATGTCTTCAATTATTTTTGTAACTATTGTAAATTGGATGGCTATCTTAATTTTTATTTTTGGCTATTTTATTATTGGTGTATACAAATGTTAGTGATTTTTGTATGTTTATTTTGTATTCTGCAACTTTGCTGAATTTGTTCATCAGTTCTAAAAGTTTTTGATAGAGTCTTCCGGTTTTTCTAAATATAAGATCATACAATCTGCAGTAAGGGACAATTTCACTTCCTCTTTTCCAATTTTGATGCTTTTTATTTCTTTCTCTTGGCTGATTGCTCTGGCTAGGACTTCCGGTACTATGTTGAATATAAGTGGTGAAAGTGGGCATCCTAGTCTTATTCCAGTTCTTAGAGGAAAGGCTTTAGACTTTTCACCATTCAGTAAGATGTTAGCTGTGGGTATATCATATATAGCCTGTATTATTTTTAGGTATGTTCTTTCTATGCCTAGTTTGTTAAGATTTTTTATCATGAAGGGATGTTGAATTTTATCAAATGCTTCTTCTGCATCTAACGTGAACATATGGTGTTTATCCTTCATTCTGTTTATGTGATGTATCATATTAATTTATTTGCATATATTAAACCATCCTTGCATCCTTGGTGAAAATCTCACTTAATCATAGTGTATTATCTTTTTGATGTTCTGTTGTATTTGGTGTGCTAGTATTTTGTTGAGGATTTTTGCATCTATGTTCGTCATGCATATTTGCTTTTAGTTTTCTTTTTTATTGTATCCATTTCTGTTTTTGGTTTCAGTGTAATGGTGGCTTTGTAGAATGAGTTAGGGAGAATTCTTTCGTCTTCAATTTTTTTGAACAGTTTGAGAAGGATTGGTATTAGTTCTTCTTCATATACATTTGGTAGAAATTGGTAGTGAATCCACTTGGTCCTGTTCTGTCCTTTGTTAGAAGATTTTTATCACTGATTGAATCTCATTACTAGTTACTGGTCAGTTTAGTTTCTCTGTTTCTTCCTTATTCAATCTTTGTCTTTTGTATGTTTCCAGTAATTTATCTACTTCCCTAAGGTTTCCAGTTTGTTAGGGTATCGTTTTTTTATAATAGTCTCTGAAGATCTTTTGTATTTCTGTGGTTGCAGGTTTATTGTCTCCTTTTTTGTTTTTGATTTTGTTTATTTGGGTCTTCTCTCATCTTTTCTTGGTCAGTCTACCTAGTGGTTTATTGATTTTATCTTTTTGAAAAATCAATTTTTTATTTTGTTGACCTTTTGCATATTGTTTAGTCTCTATTTTATTCAGTTCAGCACTGATTTTTATTATTATTTTTCTTCTGCTACTTTTGGGTTTGTTTTGTTTTTGCTTTTCCAGTTCATTGAAGTGCATCTTTAGATTGTTTATTTGAAATCCTTCTACTTTTTTTGATGTAGGCATTTATTGCTATAAAATTTCTTCCTAACACTGCATTTTATGTATCCCATAAGTTTTGGTATATTATGTCTCCATTTTCATTTGTTTCATGAAATTGTTAAATTTCCATCTTAATTTTTTCATTGACCAGTGGTCATTCAGGATCATGTTGTTTAATTTTCATGTATGTGTACAGTTTTCAAAATTCCTCGTGTTATTGATTTCTAGTTTTATTCCATGTAGTCTGAGAGGCAGCTTAATATGATTTTGACTTTTTAAAATTTGTTGAAGGAGTGGAGGGGATGGGTAAATTCATAACTAATGGGTGCAGAGCGCACTGTCTAGGGGATGAGCATGTTTGTAGCTCTGGCTTGGGTGGTGCAAAGGCAGTATATGTATCCGAAATGTTTGTACCCACATAATATTCTTAAATTTAAAAAATAAATAAATTAATTAGTTAAAAATTATTGAGACTTGTTTTATGTCCTAACATATGGTCTATCTTGGGAATGTTCCATGTGCTGATGAGAATAATGCAAATTCTACAGTTATCAAATAAAACTTTCTGTAAATGTCTGCTAGGTCCATTTGATCTGAAGCACAGTTTAAATTCACATTTTCTTTATTGATTTTATGTCTAAGTGATCAGTTTGATGCAAAGAATGGGGTGCTGAAGTGTCCCACTTTTATTGTATTGAGTTCTATCTCTCTCTTTAGATCTAGTAATATTTGCTTTATGAATGTGGGTGGTACAGTTCTCAGTGTGTGTATATATATATATATATATATATATATATACATATATACATATGTAAATAATGAGAACTGTGTGTGCATATATATGTCAATTTTGATATATATCAATTTTTTATATATCAATTTTATATATACATATAAAATTGATATATCCTCTTGCTTATTGATTTCTTTATCATTATATAATGAGATTCTTTTTCTGTTTTACTGTTTTTAACCTGAAGTCTATTTTGTCTGAGATATATGAAGCTACTCCTGCTTGCTTTTGGTTTCTATTTGCCTTGAATATCTTTTTCTATTCTCTTACTTTAGTCTGTATTTGTCTTTACAGGTAAACTGTGTTTCTTGTAGACAGTGTATACTTGCATTGTGTTTTTTTTATTCCTCAGCCAGTCTATATCTTTTATGTATAGAATGTAATTCATTTAAATTCAAAATTAGTATCGATATACGAGGTTTTGTTCCTGTCATATTGTTTTCCGGTTCTTTCGTATATTTTTTGTTTCTTTCTTTTTCTCTTATTGTTTGTTTTTGTGCTTTGACGGTTTTCTGTAGCAGTACCATTTGAGTCCTTTTTCTTCCTCATTTGTGTCGTTGCTTCACCATTCAGTTTTACACCTAATGTGTTTTCATGATAGTAAATATCATCTTTGCCTTCCAGGTTTAGGACTCCTTTGAATATTTCGTTTTAGGCTTGTCTAGCGGTGAATTCCCTCAATTCTTGCTTGCTTGGTAAAGACTATTTCTCCTTCATTTATGAAAGATAATTTTGTTGGATATAGTGTCTTTGACTGACAGTTTGTCCATTCAGCACTTTAAATATATCATCCCATTCTCCACTGGATCTGTAGAGTTTCTGTTGAGAAATCCACTGCTAGTCTGATGGGGTTCCTTTATAGTTGACCAGATGCTTTTCTCTTGCTGTTTTTAGAATTCTCTCATTGTCTTTGACTTTAGAAAGCTTGACTATAATATTTCATGGAGAAGATAGTTTTGCATTGTATCTCTTTGAGGGATCTCAGAGCTTCTTATATTTGGATTTCTAAATCTCTTGCTAGACATGGGTAGGTTTTATTTATCATTTTGTTAATTTTTCTAATGCTCTCATTCTCTTTTCACTTTCTGGGACCACAATTATTCAGATATTTGCTCACGTTATGGTGTCCTACATGTCACAAAGGTCTTGCTCATTCTTTATTATTCTTTTTGCTTTACTTTTGTCTTACTGGGCTATTTCAAAAGACCTATCTTCAAGTTCCGACATTCTTTCTTCTGCTTAATCTTGTCAAATGTTGAAGCTTTCAAATGTATTTTGTATTTCATTCAATGAATGAAATTCTGTTCCAGAATTTCTGTTTGATTCTTTTTTTATGATGTGTATCTCTTTAGTAAATTTTTCATTCATATCCTGAATGTTTTTCTGATTTCTTTGTATTATTTTTTCAGAATTTATTTTATCTCACTGAGCTTTTCATAAATTTGTTTTCAATTGGGATCTCTTGCTAGAAAATTATTGTGTTCCTTTGGAGGTTTAATATTTCCTTATTTTTTTATATTTGCCATGTCTTCTGATTGATATTTGTGCATCTGGTGTAATAGTTGCTTGTTCCAGTTTCTTGTATTTCCTTCATAGGGGAGAATTTTTGTCTTAATATGTATCTATGGTGTTGGTTGTATAGTACATTTTGGTTTTGATTCTGGGTGCATATAGTAGTGTTGTCTCTATATGATTTTTTCACTGTTACCAGCATCAGTGGTGCTTTGATTTCATCAGTGGTTTAGGGTGTAGTTATTAGTGAAGGCTGTGATGAAGTGGATTAAAATGCCAGGTAGACTGTCTTGGGGCCCCATTGGTGGCAGTGGTTGGATGAGTATGCCTGTTCCTGGGTTCCAGGGCATTGCACACTGGCACCAGTGTTAGTGGGTCCATACTGGCTTATTCTTGGGACTCCAAGTGACTTACTCAGAGGCTGGCAGTGACAAAAGTGGGCCAGGTGAGTGGGTGGGTATTTAGGCCCCTAGACAGCAGGCATTGTGTGGGTGATGGTAATGGCAATAGAAGGACAATTCTCTGGCTTTTGAATAGTGTACACTAGTAGTCTCCAGTGGTGTTGGCAGTGGCTGCAATGGACTGGGAAGGCCAGTAACTAGGTTCACAGGTGACATGTGCCATTAAGTTGCAACTGTGGTGGTAGCGGCAGGGTGGATATGCACAACCTCAGGCCCTTTGGGAGGAGTATTCAGGTGCCTATGATGGTGGACTCAGCTGCGCAATACCCTGGCTCTAGGATGGTGTGTTCTGGTACTGGGGGGCTTCAGTGAAGTTGGACAGTGTGGGCTTGTCCTCAGGTCTCTCAGTGGTGTGTGCAGGTACCAGCTGTGGTAGGCAGAAATGGCACAATCGCCAGTTCACTGGCCAAATACTTGGGTCGGGGGCAGTAGTGACCATGTTGCTGCCATGCCATGGAGGAGGGTGGGGTTGCCTTCTACAGCAGAAACTGTATCCAGGGGATGGGGAACGTGCACACCACTTGTACCTTAGCACCAGTGGCAGTAACTTACACCTCAACCCTGTCAGTGTTGGCTTGTGCTTCAGTCACAATTCTGGCCTGGCTGTGAAAGCCTGTGTCTTTCTTTCACCTCAACCCTAGAGGCAGCAGTCCACACTTCTCTTGTGCCTCAGCCATGGTGATCTGGGCCCTGGGACAGTGTGTAGTGTTGGGTATGGGGCTCTAAAATCACACCTTGCTGTAGCTATTTAGACCTGAGGGAGTGTATGGGATCTAGCATGGGCTCCCTCCGTGGAGCAATGCCTTTTTGCATTTTCCCAGCATCTCCCTATGTTCATTTCAGGGCCTGTGAGGGTTGAGGGCTTCTCCTATAGCTAGGATCTCTTGCTTATCCTTTCCTTACATTGAGGGGTCTTTGTTGGCTCCCAATCAATCCTGCCTGAGTAGGCTGCTATGTATCCCTATCCTTCCATGCGTTAGGTGTTTCCTGTCAATTTTCTGTTGAATTACAGTGTTCTCTTTTGGATGATCTGTTTGAAGTACAATTATTTACTCAATATTTTGGTTCTCATTAGTGGAGCAGGCCAGTACAAAATGCCTCTGGTCAGCTATCATGAGGCCCCTTCTTCTATACCACCATTTCTTGATCTGGTGTTCCACTGATGGACTCTTAGTTTGTTTCCATATTTTTGCTATTGTAAATATTACTGCAATGAACATGGGAGTGCAAATATCTTTATAAGGAACATATTTCATTTCCTTTGTCTATGTAACTAGAAAAAGGATTTCTTGGTCATATGTAAGTTCTATTTTTTATTCTTTGGAGACCTCCATACTATTATTCACAATGGCTATTTCAATCTACATTCCACTGGGTACAAGGGTTCCCTTTTCTCCACTCCCTCATCAACATTTTTTATCTCTTTTTTCAATAATCCCCACCCTAATGAGTGTGAGGTGATATCTTGTAATGGTTTTGATTTGTATTTTGATGAAGATTAGTGATGTTGAACATCTTTTCATATACCTGTTGGACATATTTATGTCTATTTTATTTATTTTTTATGTCTTTTTTGAATAAATGTCTATTTATGTCCATTGCCCATTTTTAATTGGGTGATATGTTTTCTTGCTATTGAGTTGTATAAGTTCTTTATATTATTTTTATATTAACCCCCTATTAAATGTTCTGCAAATATTTTTTCCACAATCCTTAGATTGCCTTTTTTCTTTTATTTATTTCAGAGTATTATGGGGGTGTAAACACTTTTGTTACATAAATTGCCTTTGTACCACCCAAGTCAGAGCTACAAGCATGCCCATGCCCCAGATAGCATGAACCACACCAGTTAGGTATGAATTTACGCACCCCCTCTTTCTCCCTCCCGCCTGCCCAATGCACTATGAATGTTGCTTCCCAGATGTGCACATTACTCTTGATCAATTACTACCAATTTAATGGTGAGTACATGAGGTGTTTGTTTTTCCATTCTTGTGATACTTCACTTAGAAGAATGGGCTCCAGCTCCATCCAGGGTAATACAACAGGTAATTCACCCCTTTTTATGACTGAGTAGTACTCCATGGTATACATATACCACATTTTATTAATTCACTCATGTATTGATGGACATGGGTTGTTTCTACATCTTTGCGATTGTGAATTGTGCTGTTATAAACATTCAAGTGCAGATATCTTTTTTATAGAATATCTTTTTTTATAATGTCAGCATAAATCAGTTCACCAGAGATTTGTCACCTCTTGGTGACTGTGAAAACTAAATATTTGAACCAGAAAATCTTTGAACTGGCATCTGATGACTCTACTATTGTTCTCCCATGGAACCCAGCTTAAAAGAGCCAAGTTGAATTTACCAATAACAGTACAATAGGTTATTCCTAAATAAATCTGGGTATTATGGGGATCCTAGCCACATAAACAGGATATAAAGTAATAAGAAAAAAGGATTTAAGACCAAACCTTGAAAAATTATAACATTTAATGGCTGTAGCAGAATAAGAAAAATACATAAAAGACACTGATAATGAGTGTTTAGGTACATAGAAAAACCAGAAAAAGGAGAAATACTAGAAAAAAACAGTGTAAAAAAATCCAAGAAGAAAGACTATATCTGGGCGTGGGTGGTTAGTTGTACTGAATGCTGCTGAAGGGTCAAGATGCAGATGGAAAAGTGTTTGTTGGGAGCTTTTTCAGTGCAGAACTGAAGTTGATAAGAGAGATTGATGAATGAGTAGGAGGTGAGGAAATAACCAACATAGATAACACTTTCTTTTCTTTTTCTTTTTTTCCTATTGTTAATATCATTTTAGTTACTTGCTTAATGTCATGCACATACTTCCTTTTGGTTAATTTCTTTTTAGGATAGAATATATTATCTATATGTTCCTTATTCTTCAGAAAAGTTTTGTATATGGTGAAATTTCTGATCTCTTCTATAACTAAAAAGGTCTTTAGTTTGTCCTCATAGTTTGATGGGCTTTTCTTGGCTGATGTATTAGTTTTATTAAAAAAAATAATTTTGGATTAAATCTGATTATTTCACTTTTAGGTAGGTGGACCTTTACATGGAAACACTGATTGCTTGGATAAAAACTCAAGCAAGCTTTAACACTGCCTCCCATTTTCTCAAGATCACTGAAGAAGAAAGGTGAAAATCATTAGCTACAGAAAGGAGAAGAGATCATAGGTTCTCACCACTCCAGGAAAGCTATGAAATAAACTGACAGAGAAGAGCCACAAGTTGTCATTTGGGGCAAGTTGGTTCCAACAGTGGCAGCACTGGCTAGGTAAGTGTACTGCTGCCTCAGGCCATTTCAGAGAGAAAGTCATTAAGCCCTCCTTCATAAAAGTCCAGCTGGATGTAGTTCTGATGCTTACTAGAAGTGGTAAGGTGCATTAGTCTAATAGAAAAATGAGCAAAGGACATGTGTGGTTTACAGAAAAAGTAATTCAAATGGTCCCTAACATACCAAAATGTACTCAACCACTAGCATGATAAGAAAAGGGCAAGTTAAAAGCACACTAGGAGACTACATATTACATTGGCAAAAATCCACGTTTGACAAGATACTGTATTGACAAATCTCGCGTGAAAAAGATTCTCATAAAATTCTAGTGGGAGCACAAAATGATACAACCTCTATGGGGAATAATTTGGCAATGTTTATAAAAATTAAAGACGTATATTTGCTTTCACTTATAAAATCCACTTCTGGAAATTAATCACAGATACATTTGCAAACAAATGCTGTATATGTATAAGTTTGCTCATTGAATATGGCTTATAACAGCAAAAAGCTAGAAATCTATGTGCCCATATAAAGGGGACTGGTTTAATAATCTATAGCACATCCATATGATGGCATAATATGCAGATACAAAAATATTAATAAAAGAATGGGAGCATTCTCTAGGTACTAATATGGAAAGATCTTGGGGATATATTAAATAAAAAATACTAGGTGTGGAATAGGTACATTGCATACACACATTCGTGCAATAAAGAGGCAAGATAAGAATATCATATATATTAAAATTTATTTATCTTTGCATATAGAAAAACTGAAATGAGATATTAGAAACTAACAAAAGGGTTTACCATCTATGGGGTAGGTAAGAGATTGTAGAAATCAGTGAACAGGAACATGAAGAGAAAAGTGTGAGGCAAAGCAAAGACCATGCAGCCTAATCAAACTGAGGATGTTTGGAAGTTGGGCTGCGCATATATTAGGTTATGAAGTATGAAATGTCCAATTTCCTTAAGTACTAAGTTTGACAATTGATGTCTCTGACATTTCACTTTGACACTTGATTTATTTTTATTGTGAAGGTACATCCTTATTCTTTCAAATACAGGCTTTGGCTTGTGATTATCTTTCAAAGCTTTTTTTTAGAGCATTTTTTTGTGAAACCATGGATACGTCAAAAATTTGTGTTATTTTTGAATATAAGTTCTGTCGTGGAACCAAGGCAGCACAGACAGCTCAAAATATCCCAGGTGTCTGGGGAGGATGTGGCTAATGAACACACAGTACATCGATGGTTTGAGAAGTTCCGTTCTGGTGAGTTGTATCTTGAAAATGAGCCACGTGGATGACCTGAGACCAAGGTGGATAATGATGAGATGAAAGCTGTAGTGGAAGTGAATCCATCGCATCCTACATGTGAATTAGCATGAAGGTTTGACATTACTATTCCAACAGCATTGGACCATTTGAACCAAATGGGCAAGGGAAAGAAGCTGGATGATGGGTACGGAATGAATCAAACGAGTGTCAGAAGAGAAAGTGTCTTGAAGCTTGCCTTTCTTTACTAACGCGACATAAAGGCAAACCATTTCTACACAGTATTGTTATGTGTGATGAAAAATGGATTCTTTTTGACAATCACAAGTGTTCAACAATGGTTGGATAAAAAGGAAGTGTCAAAACAGTCCAAAACTGAATATTCATCAAATAAAGCTAATGGTGTCTGTTTTTTTTTTATTTTTTTTTATTTCAGCATATTATGGGGGTACAGATATTTAGATCACGTGTGTTGCCCTTGGTTCCCCCCCCAAGTCCGTGTTTCAAATATGTCCATCCTTCGGGTTAATGGTGTCTGTTTGGTGGTCCAGCGCTGGTATTATCCACTACAGTTTCATGAAACCTGGTCAGTAGATTACACGGATGTCTACTGCAACCAGCTGGGTGAAATGATGAGGATGCTTGCGATTAAGCAGCTGAGATTGGTCCATAGAGACAGGCCAACCCTCTTGCAAGACAATGCTGGACCACATGTTGCACAAACAATGCTGCTCAAACTATAGCAGCCAGACTTGGAAACTCTGTCATCCACTCTATTCACCAGACCTTACACCAACTGACTAACACTTCTTCCAGGCTTTGGACCACTTCTTGCAAGGAAAAATATTCAGTTCTCAACAAGTTGTGGAAAACTTTGCCTTTTGCGAATTTATTGCCACTTGCTCTCTGGGCTTCTTCACTGCTGGCATAAACAAGTTACGGTTAAGATGGCAAAACTGTGTCAACACTTGGGCGCATACTTTGATAAATTGTATTGCTTCTTGTTTGAGATATAATAAATTAAACTTTTGATTGGAAATCAGACATTTCGTATTTAATGACCTAATACATTCAGGATGTTGAGGATACTGGGAAAAATAACTCATCAATCCTTTCGAATACCTCCATAAAAACCAATTACAAATTTCAAACACAGCATTGGCACCTAAATTGAAATTGCTGTATTACAGTCCAGTTAATCTACCAGCTTTATTAAAATATAATATAACATAATAATATTACAGTATTTAACTGCTTTAGAGGAAAGTGTGACCAAAGAAATATCATTTTATTTTCAATTTTTTTTTTTTTTGGCTTAGAAGGGCTTATTCCTCAAAATGGAAATTATTCCATGGGTATATTACCAAGGCAAGAAGGTGATAGGTAAAAGAAAGAAAACTCAAAAAGTGATAGTAAAAGAAGGTTTATGGCAAACCTACCATCAATTTTGTCTGACAGTTGGCCACTCATGAGTACAGTATACATAATTTTAATATTCTGTTACAAACATGAAGAAGATATTTACTCACATCTCTAGCCATGTGAATATCACTCTTATCTAGTTTTATAGATAAGCCAGATCAGAGATTCATGCTATGTCTACCCTGGACATTAGAGCAAAAAAAAATACCACTTTGTATAACTGTCACATTTTCCCTTGCAGAGAAATTTGGATTCAAGTGTGACTGTAGATAGGACAAGGATTAGAACTTGGATCTATGGGCCTGCACTTTGCCACCGAAGTAATGTGGCAAATTGTGACTCCAAATGCAGTTTATTTTCAATCAAAATAATTTTGTTGTTTTTATTTAGATAAAAATCCAATAAAAACACCTCAGTGGTCTTTGGTATCAAGTGGGGTGCAGTCCTTGAAACATCTGGAGAATTATTCTGTGTGATTTTTACTGTATCATCAAAATGTTGCTTTGGAGCTGGTTTAGTAATGTCAGTCTTATTAGTGGCAGTAACTCTGATTTCATTATACAGCTAGAAGATTAAAGTGAGTAGCCATTATAATTTTTTAAATTAAAGGAAATATCTGGTTTGGGGCAATTTGAGTAGATTACTTTAATTGGAGAGAACTGGTGTGCTGTTCTCTTTGAAGTTTTCCACAGCCCTTCATTGATGATTAGTTTAAGGATGAGACGATGTACTGGTATAGATTTAGTGCAAACTCCTTAGCTTACTGTTTAACCTGGAAGAGTTTCTTTTTCTTTTCTTATCTTCCTATAGTCTTTGTGCTTGATATTAGTTAAGTAGTTTTGCTTCTGGGCACTTTACAGACATACCTTGTTCTATCAGAAAAATTTAGTAAATAGAACAGGCATAGTAGGGGTTCAGTGTATGTTTGTTGACTTCAATTGAACTTGTTACAAATAATGATTTCCACATAAAGTAGAAGAAAATCTAAATCTTGACTATTCTTGTTTTTGCTAATAAACTCAACGGACGATGAGCACCAAAGCTAAGCTTTACTTTGTTCACTTTTTTGAGGCACTTACTTTTATTCACTATTCAGAATAGGTCCCTAGTAAACAATACTGAATCTGGCGCTAGTAAAAAAGACAGGCTAGTGAATCAAAACAAAACAATTACAACATAAAACCCAAACCAGGAAAATAAATAGAAGTCATTGGCCAAGAGTGGAGGAGAAAGAAGGTGGCAGGGCTTGAGGATAGAAGGGAAGGTTTGAAATCATGCTGTGGGCAAAGCATGAGAGAATCCCAGCATTAGGATCTAAAAGAACATTGCTACGAACATTTTAGAAGACCTGGTCTCTTTTAAAAGTCAATGTCATGTGAGAAAAAGGCAGAGACACTCTTCTATATTAAAATCTTCTAAAGAGTCATAACAATCAATGTAATGTGTGAATCATGATTGAATCCTGGATCAAAACAAAATCATCTATAAAAGACATTTAGGGAAAAATTAGAGGTTTCTGAATATAAACTGGATATTGGGTAATATTAGGGAATTGTTAATTTTTAGGTGCAATCATTATACTATGGTTGTATAGGAAAATCATGTTACTCTTAGGAACTGATATTTCAGTCAAGGCTGAAATATCATGATATCTGCAACTTACTTTCAAAAGATTCAGAAAAACACAAAAAATCAAAACAATGACAACAAAACAAAACTCCTCCTCCTCCTTCTTCTCTCTCTCTCTCTCTGTGTATACACACACACACACACACACACACACGCACACATACGCACACATACATACATATGCATATATAGAGAGATCAAGGAAATATAACAAAATGTTACCAGTTGTTTAATCTACATCACCAATATATATGTTTGAATATTTTCATAATAAAAAGTTGAAAAAAAAACCCAAAAAATCAAAGCAATTAATAGAATGGACAAATAGGTAGTATTAATGCGGCAATTCAGTTATTGCAGTTGAACTCATAACAGTGTGTTGAAAGAAAGCTCATTTTTTTCATACAACATATATTCATTAAAACATGCTAGAAACTGTACCAGATACAACAGTGAATTGGGTAGATGGATTCCTGTCTTTTCTTAAACAGCCTTATTGAGGTATAAGTAACTTTCAAAGAACTGCAGATATACAAACACCTGTGATACAATCATCACAGTCAAAGTAATAGAAATATCCAACATCTTCCAAAGTATCATTGTGTCCCTTTTTTGTGATAGGAACACTTAACATGAGATCTACCCTCTTAATAGATTTTGAAATTCAAAATACTATATTGTTAACTATAGGCTCATGTTGTACAACAGCTCTCTATAAATTATTCGTCTTGCACAATTGAAATATTATATCATGAGCAACAATGCCCCATTTACCACACCTCCCCCAGCACCTGACAACCACTATTATATTCTCCGCTGCTATGAGTTTGAATATTTTGATACCTCATATAAGTGGAATTATGAAGCATTTTCTCTTCTGTGACTGGCTTATGTCACTTAGTGTAAAGTCCTCCATGTTCATTTATGTTGTGGCAAATAGCAGAATTTTCTTCTTTTTAAAGGACAAATAATATTCCATTGTGTATTATATACCAGATGTTTTTTATCCAAAAATCTGTTGATTGACATTTGTGTTGTTTCCATATCTTGGCTATTGTGAATAGTGCTGAAATGAGCATTGGAGTGCAGACATCTGTTCAAGATTCAGATTTCAATACTTTGGGATATATACCCAGGAGTGAGATTATTGGATAATATGGTAGTTGTATTTTTAATTTTCTTGTGGCATTTCCATATTGTTTTACACAGTGGCTGCACCATTTAACATTTTCACCATCAGTGTACAGGGGTTCCAGTTTTTCCACAATCTTATTATCTTTTTTTTTAAAACAGCCATCCTAACAACTGTGAGGTGATATCTCATTGTAGTTTTGATTTGCATTTCCCTGATAATTAAACATGTTGAGCATCTTTTCATATACTGGTGGACCATTTGTTTGTCTCCTTTAGAGAAATGTCTAAGTGTTTTGCCCATTTTTAATGTGATTATTATAATTATTATTTGATATTCAGTTGTAAGAAATCCTCATATATTTTGGAAATTAATGCCTTATCAAATATACAGCTTGCAAATATTTTCTTCTAATGTGTAGGTTGTCCTTTTTAAATTAAAAATACAATTTTATTTCAGTACCTGATAAATTTCACATTTTATAGTTGCTTCAAAGATGTTTTTACTCCCTGAGGTACTTGAAATAAGAAATATAAACTAGAGTATAAAACAATTTTCTCCCTCTGACCTCTTTAATCCTATAATTTGGTTTATAACTATTAAAATTTCTCAGTGGCCCTGACCACTGTTATTAGGGTAGTATAGTGCTATTTCCTTTCTGCCTTTTACTGTCAGAAAATCATTATAAATTGATAAAGTGAATATAGTTTCATGATTATTTCCTTTTTATTCTGTTGATTGTTTTCTTTGATGTGCAGAAGATTTTTAGTTTGATGTAGTTCTATTTGTCTAATTTTGCTTTTTTTGCCTGTGCTTTTGGTGTCATAGCCAAGAAATCATTGCCAAGATCAATGCCAAGAAGTTTCCGTCTATGTTTTCTTTTAGGAGTTTTAAAGTTCTAGGTCGAAAGTTTTAGCCCCTCACTCTTTTTTTTTTTAATTTCAGCATATCATGGGGTACAATTATTCAGGTTACGTATATTGCCCTTGCCCCACCCAAGTCAGAGCTTCAAGCATGCCCATCCCCCAGATGGTGCACACCCCACCCCTTAGGTGTGTATATACCCATCCCCTCCTCCCCCATCCCATCTGCCTGACACCTAATGATTGTTACTACTATATGTGCATGTAAGTGTTGATCAATTAATACCAATTTGATGATGAGTATATGTGGTGCTTGTTTTTTCATTCTTGTGATAAGATCTTCACTCATTTTTGAGTTGATTTTTGTTTACAGTATAAGGTAGGGGTCCAATTTCTTTTTCTTTTTCTTTTCTTTTCTTTTTTTTCCACATAGATATCTAGTTTTCCCAATATTATTTCTAAAGGAATCAGTCCTTTCCCCATTTTGTGTTCTTGGCAACTTTGTCAAAGATCAGTTGACTGTATATGTGTGGGTTCACCTCTGGGCTCACTATTTTCTTTCATTGGTCTATATGTCTGTCGTTATATAGGTATCATACTCTTTTAATTACCATGGCTTTATAATATATTTTGAAATCAGGAAGTGTGATGTCTTCAGCTTTGCTCTTCTTTCTCAGGATTGCTTTGGCGAAAGTAGGTCTTTTGTGCTTCTATACGAATTTTAGTACTTTTTTTCTATTGCTGTAAAAAATACCACTGGGATTTGATGGGGATATCATTGAGTCTGCAGATACCTTTGAGTAGTATGGACATTTAACAGTATTAATTCTTCCAATCTATGAACAAGAATATCTGTCCATTTTTTATGTCTACTTTAATGGCTTTCAATAATGTCTTTTCATTTTCAGTACATAAGTTTCACCTCCTTGGTTAAGTTTCTTCCTAAGTATTTTATTCTTTTTTTATATTATTGTAAATGAGATTGTTTTTTGGCTTTCCTTTTTCTGTGGTTTATTGATAGTTTATAGAAATGAAATTCATTTTTGTATGTTGACTTTGTATCTTGCAACTGTACTCAATTGGTTTATTGGTTCTAACATTTTTTTGGTGGAGTCTTTAGTTTTCTATATATAAGATCATATCAGCAGGTAGAGATTGCTTCACTTCTTCCTTTCCTATTTGAGTGTCTTTTACTTCTTTTACTTAGTTAGTTGCTCTGGACAGGACTTATAGTACTATGTTGAATAGGAGTGGGCATCCTTGTCTTGTTCCTTTTGTTTCCTTAGGGGAAAAGATTTTGAGTTTTCACCATTGAATATGATGTTACCTGTGGTTTTGTAACATATGATCTTTATGGTGTTGAGGTATATACCTTCTATATCTAATTTTTTGAGAGTTTTTACAATGAAAGGGTGTTGAATTTTGTCAAATGCTTTTTCTGCATCTATCAAAATGATCATATAGTTTTTGTCCTTTATTCTGTTAATGTAATGTATCACATTTATTGACTTGCATGTGTTGAAATATTCTTGTATCCCAGGAATAAATTCCACTTGATCATGGTGTGTGATCTTTATAATATGCTGTTGAATTTGGCTTGCTAGTATTTTGTTGAGTATTTTTGCACATATGTTTACCGAAAATATTGGCCTGTAATTTTCTTTTCTCATAGTGTCTTTGTGTGGCTTTTGTGTCAAGGTAATACTTGCATTATAAAATGAGTCAAGAAGTGTTCCCTCCTTTTGAATTTTTTAAAAGAATTTGAGAAATATTGGCATGAATTAATTCTTCATTAAATGGTTAGTAGAATTCACTACTGAATACTTCTGGTCCTGGGCTTTCATTTTTTGGGAGATTTTTGATTGCTGAGTCAATTTTCTTATTTATTATAGGTCTGCTTGCATTTTTTTTTCTTCATGATTCAGTTTGGGGAGGTCCATTTCTTATAGGTTATCCAATTTGCATATGATCATTCATAATAGTCTCTTTTGATCCTTTTATATTTATGTGACATCACTTGTAATATATTTTATTCCATTTCTGTCTTATTAATGTGAGTCTTATCTCTTTTTTCTTAGTCTAGCTAAAGATTTGTCAATTTTTTTGTCTTTTCTAAAAACTAACTTTTGGTTTCATTTATTTTTTGTATTGTTTTTCTAGTCTAAATTTTATTTATTTCTGCTCTAATTTCTATTATTTTCTTCATTTTGCTAACATTAGGCTTAGTTTGTTTTTTTACAGTTTCTTAAGGAGTAAAGTTAGGATGTTTATTTAACATTTTCTTTTCTTTTTTAATGTAGGTGTTTATAACTATAAACTTCAAATGGGTCCCTATCTTAATGGAGATTAATCCCTAGCACTGGAGAAAAACAAAACAAAATAGCAATAAAAATACTGCAAGCCAGATCATGACATGTTCAAAAATGGAGAAAAACAGGATGACAAAATGAAAATAATATTAAAGGGATGGGCCGGGCGCGGTGGCTCACGCCTGTAATCCTAGCTCTCTGGGAGGCTAAGGCGGGCGGATTGTTTGAGCGCAGGAGTTCGAAACCAGCCTGAGCAAGAGCGAGACCCCGTCTCTACTAAAATTAGAAAGAAATTGATTGGACAACTAAAAATACATAGAAAAAAAATTAGCCGGGCATGGTGGCGCATGCCTGTAGTCCCAGCTACTTGGGAGGCTGAGGCAGAATATTGCTTGAGGTCAGGAGATTGAGGTTGCTGTGAGCTAGGCTGATGCCATGGCACTCTAGCTCGGGCAACAAAATGAGACTCTGTCTCCAAAAAAAAAAAAAAAAAAAAAAGGGATGGTTAGGAGACCTACTTTAGATGGAGTAGTATGAGGATATGATAAAGTTGAGATCTGAGGACTATGAGTGTCTCAAGGTAAAGTAAACAATTATAAAAGCCTAAACTATGAAATATCTTGGCTATTTCAAGATACTAAGTGACCATTGTGGAAGATGTAGTGAGTGAAAAGGGAATGGCTTCAAGATGGAGTTATAAAAACTAGATCTGCAAAGGGGAACTAACAAAGAGTTTTAAACAAGGGAGTTATGTGATTAAATTCATATTTTGGAGACAGTCACTCTGGCTGCTGTATGAAGAATGGATTGGTGGGAAGAGGAGGCTATTATGATAGGTGATATATGAAACTGGACTAGGGTTGTGGCAGAGGGAATTGGAAGAAGTTGTATTTGAAATATTTTTGAAATAGAGTCAAAAAGATATACTAATATGGGGATAGTGAATCAAATTATATAAAAAACACACCAATTTATCTAGACCTCGAGTAGTTTAACAAGTTATAAATAACTTTTCGGTGCTGTGATAATCCAGGGTAAGCTAATTATTAAAGTACAGTCAGGACAAATAAAGTATCAAAGAGATAAATACCAGGATCATTCATGGTATAATCATGGTGATGTCTAAAATAATCCTCAGATTTCCTTAGCTTTTTGTTTTGGTTTGGTCATTGTCATCTGGCTTCTGTGGGTAGGTTATCTGAAGTTTTACTCAAGGAGAGCGACTGGAGTGAGAGAATACAGTTGCTTTAGGCAATACACAAATAGAAATCATTTCCCTCTATAGGGAAAACAATAGTTTCTCATCAGAAGTGGAGTCAGGAAGGAAAATATACTTTGAGGCATTCCTGTAAACATTGGCCCAAATACACAGCATATATATGTAGTCATGGGGTTATTAGCACCATTTTTACATACAACGGACAACACATAATTTTAAAAAATGTTTTAATTTTTATCTTTAATTGACAAATAATGTACATATTTATGGAGATAGCGATGTTTCAATACATATAATGTATAGTGATCAGATACAGGTAATTACCATATCTATCATCTCAAACATTTATCATTTAACAGACCAAAACGGTTAGCATTTATTGGAGAAAGTTAAATGAAATATGTAAAAACTTTTATTTATTAATTTTCTTTTCTTGTGGACTCCAATGCTTTCCCTGTATTTCTTTTAGCGGTCTCGAGGTACTGTTGAGATAACTGACCTTCCTGAAAGTCTAAATATCAAGGGTATACGGTTTGTGTCATTTTGGGATTCTTCATATAGTAAACATATTACTTTTCATGTTAGAGGGTTAACCAGACTCATTTCCCTGCTTGCCATCTCCCCTTACAGAGGTAGAATTTTTTTTCTTTTTTCTATTTCTTTCTTTGTTCTTCAGGTACCTGTACTTGGGGGTGAAAGAAGATAGAAAGGGTGATAACAGCTGAAAAGCTAAGAGAAACAGAGCAAATTCCATAACCCTGCAAACTCCTTTTTCATTGATAAAAGAAAGGATGAAGAAGTAAGCCTCTTCCATAAATTCCAAAAGTTCTCTCTTGTACAGGTCTGCTATATTAGGTGTCATCAAGGTATGTGGAGGTTACTTGCTTTATTATATTTTTCCACAATATTTATTTACATTACAGATGGTTAGAACAATGTGGGGGAAGATAGCAGAACAGCAGAAAAAGCTAAGAAAGGGCTGAGGAGTAAAGAATAATAAGACATACAGTTTTGAATATTTTTATTGTTTTCTGAAAAATATTTTTCTATTTTCTATTATGGATGTTTCCTAAATGCCTCATTTAAAAGAAAGTTTTAAAAATGAAGAAAAATGATACAGTTTTTCCTATTTTAGAAGACTTGTCAAAATAAATAGCTGTCAACAGATGTGTAGAATAACATCTTTTAAAAATCACACAAAATGCTTTTTTTAAATGGTGATGTCAACTCCCTAGAACTATATATTCTTTGAATGAAAATCTCATGAACTCCTCCTTGAAAACTGAATAAATCTATACATTTGAAAGAATCGCCTTAGCGATGCTAGATGATCTTTTCTGCTTTTAACTTTAAAGCACTAATGAAGTGTAAGCAATGGTAATGATAACACCAACTAATTTTTAGAAAAAGATCACAAGTACTCATGAATCCCCATCAACATGCAAGAATTTAGATGTATTTCAAATGGAAGTCGGGAAACAAAATAGGAGATTATTTGCTTTTATCTTAGAAAAAATGATTCAATTTTTAAAAATGATGTAAAGGATTTTATTTTCAAAAACAATTCCAAAAATTTTAATGCAAAAAATTGTCTCCCTAGTATTACCTTAGTTCCTTAAATTCCTTTATGACTACATTGGGCAACAAACCACAAACTAAAATATTATTGCTATTGTTAATTAATTTAATTTAATTTTAATTTGTTAATTTCAAGAAGAAATGAAATTTTGCAGTGATTTAAGATGCGATTCAACTTAACTCCCTATTCTTTCTGACTTACACATATGAACAGATTTTTTTCCAGATTCAAAAACAAGTACAAAAGCTCGAAATTAGCAAATGGCCATTTGGACTAATGACTTAACACCTTCAGAGGCTATAAATCCAAATCCCAGGGCTATTAACAAGAGATTTATTCTGTGAAGCTGGCTCTATCTGGAAAGTAATGTAAAAACAAGATAGGAAATGAACATGGCTTAATGTATTTTTTTCCTCAGGATTTAAGTCACTCTGATGGCCAGCTTTAGTGTATAGTGGCTAGCAGAAAGGCAGCAAGTTAAACTGACTTACTCTTTTGATCATATCTAGTTCTTCTGTAACTATATACAAAATAAATTATTAGTCTATGGCAGAAATGTGTCATCTTGAGATTTTCCTCATCAATATTGAAATTTTAAGATTTAGGAGCCTATCCATCTGTCTATTTGTCATCTATCATTTATCTATCCTGTCTACCTTTTACCACTCTAGTCCATGCACCATTATCTCTTACCTGAATCACTACAAAAACATCTTTATGGATCTGCCTGATTTTTAAAGTGTTTCTTTCTATAGTTGATTCAATTTAATTAATTAATTAATTAATTTTTAATTTCAAAGTATTACAGAGTACAAATAGTTTTGATTACACGAATTGCTTTCCTAATGCTTGTGTCATGGTTATAAGGGTGACCATCACACAAATATTGTTCATTGTACCCATGAGGTAGGTTTAGGCTGGTCCCATCCTCAACCCTCTCCCCAGCTTGGTTTCCATTGACTTTTACTTCCCTCTATGCACACGTGTGCTATTGGTTAGTTCCAATTTAGTAGTGAGTACATGTGGTGGGCTTTTTTTCCATTCTTTAGATACTTCACTTACAATAATAGTCTCCAGTTCCAGCCAAACTGCTGCAAAAGACATTATTAATTCATCATTTTTTCAGGGCTGGGTAGTACTCCATGGTATACATATACCATATTTTGTTAGTCCACTCATGAATTGATGGGCACTTGGATTGATTCCACATCTTTGCAATTGTGAATTGTGCTGCAATAAACATTCAGGTACAGATGTCTTTTTGATAAAATGACTTTTTTTTTCCTTTAGCTAAATATGCAGCAGTAGGATTGCTGGATCAAATGGTAAGTCTATTTTTAGTTATTTGAGGACTCTCTATACTGTTTTCCACAGAGGTTTTAGTAATTTGCAGCCCCACCAACAGTGTATAAGCGTTCCTTTCTCTCTGTATCCATGCCAGTATCAATTTTTTTTGACTTTTTAATAAAGGCCATTCTGACTGGGGTAAGGTGACATCTCACTGTAGTTTTAATTTGCATTTCCTTGATGATTAGTGATGTTGAGCATCTTTTCATATGTTTATTGGCCATTTGTTTATCTTCTTTTGGAAAGCTTCTGTTCATGTCTTTTGCCCACTTTTTAATGGGGTTGTTTGTTTTTTTCCTGCTGATTTCCTTGAGTTCTTTGTAGATTTTAGCTATTGGTCCATTATCAGATGTATACCTTGAGAATATTTTCTCCCATTCCGTAGATTGTCTATTTTCTCTGCTAATTATTTCCTTGGCTGTGAAGAATCTTTTTAATTTAATCAAGTCACATTTATTTATTTTTGTTGTTGCTGTGATTGCCTTTGGGGTCTTCTTCAAAAATTCTTTGCCTAAGCTGATATCTAGAAGAGTTTTCCCCACATTTTTATTCTAGAACTCTTATGGTTTCATGCCTTATATTTAAGTCTTTTATCCATCTTGAATTAATTTTTGTAAGTGGTGAGAAGTATGTATGAATCCTGTTTCATTCTTCCACATGTGACTATCAAATTTTCCCAGCACTATTTACTGAATAGAGATTATTTTTTCCATTGTATATTGTTGTCTGCTTTGTCAGAGATTAGATGGCTATATGAGGATGGTTTTATATCTGGGTTGTCAGTTCTGTTCCTTTGGTCTATGTCTCTGCTCTTGTGTCAGTACCATGCTGTTTTAGTTTATATTTTACAGTTACATATAACTCCATGATCCATATTATTTTAAATTTGTACAAGGTGTGAGATTTAGGTCAATGATCATTCTGTGTGTGTGTGTGTCCCTCCACTAATATCACATTGTCTTAGTAACTGTAGCTACATAATAGGCTTTAATATTGGGTAGAGAAATTTTTCCCAATTTATTGAATCTTTTAAGTAAATTTTAGATATTCTAGAGTTTAGCTATTTTAGATATTCTAAGGCTTGTGCTTTTCCATGCGAATTTTAGAATAAATGTATCTTTATCTCCCAAAACCTTCTTTGGATAATGATAGAAATTGCATTAAACCCATAGATCAATTTGGGGAGTATTAACATCTTTACTATTTTGAGTCTTCCAGGTTGTGAACACAGCATGGCTCTATTTGCTTAGATTTTCAATTTTTTTTCCTCAGTATTTTATGTTTTTCAGCATTTAAATCATGTGCATTTTAAAGGTTTATACCTAAGCATTTAATTTTATTTGGAGTGATTGTACATGGCATTGTGTTCTTAATTTTCATATGTATGTGTTGATTGCCAGTATATAAAAATGAAATTGACTTTACATGTTAATTTTGTATATTCTGTGATGTTGCTCAACTCAATTTGTAGTTATAATTGTTTTTAAAATTATTCTTAATTGACACATAATAATTATACATATTTATGAGGAATAGTATGATATTTCAATGACTGTATATAATGTGTAATGATCACATCAGGATAATTAGTATATCCATCACCTCAAATCTTTATCATTTCTTTGTTTTTAAAACATACAAAATCCTCTCTTCTAGCCATTTGAAAATATAAAATAAATTGTTGTTAACTATAGCCACCCTACAGTGCTATAGAACACTAGAATTTATTTCTCCTATCCAGGTGTAATTTTGTGTCCATTAACCAACCTCTCTCTATCCCCCTCCCCACTACCCTTCCCAGAATTTAGTTATAGTTGTTTTCTGTAGATTCTTTGTAATTTTATACATGATAACCCTGTCATGTTAAAACTTAGACACTTTTATTTATTCATTTCCAATATGTAAGAATCTGGACTCACAATTATACTCCAATATCTCTATGTCTATTTTTATGTTAGAAACACATTGTCTTGACTATTGTACATCTATAGTAAGTTTTAAAATCGGGAATTGAGTCCTCCAAAGCTTTCTTCCCTATAATGATTTTTGGGCTATTTTTGATCCCTTAAACTGTCATATAAATTTTAGGATCAGCTCGTAAATTTGTGTGGAAATGCTGAGATTTTGATAGGGATTATGTTTAGCCTGTAGAACAATTTAGAAACTATAGCCATCGACAATATTAAGTCTTCTAGTTCATGATAATGAATGCCTTTGTATTCATTTAGATATTTTAAATTTCTTTTAATGATGTTTTGTAGTTTTCACCATAAAATTATTGCCTTTCTTTAGTTAAATTTACTACTAAATTACTATATACTTTGATGCTATTATTACTATAAATGGAATTGTTTATTTAATTTCACTTTCAGAATGCTATTTGTTAGTACACATAAATACAACTGATTTTGTCTAATTAAAAAATGAACAAAGGGTGGTTCCAGTTCAAGATGGCTGACTAGATGCAACTATTGAGCACCTCTCCAATGGAGGGGGAATTAAAATCAGTGAGTAGATATTCACACTTCAAATAGGTAGTCTAAGAAAGAACGATGAAATCCAACAGAGAAGCAATAGGAACCAGGAAAATGGAGACAAGTGAAGACTAACACCCTGCTCAACAAGGATCTGCAGGAAGATGGGAGAAGCTCTCTGATGCAGAAAATGTGTGAGTTAGATCACTGGTTTTCCACCCTCCTGCCAGGGACTCTTAAAATCCTAGCTATGGGATAACTTCTGGGTCCTTGGGGGCCACATTCTGAGGTGAAGAGCTACCAAGAGGGTACACAGAAGCATTGCTTGAACTTGGGTGAAGCTTTTGAGTCCTGAGCCTTTCAGAGATCACAGCCCACAGAGATCTCCATTTCGCTCTGGGGCCACCACAGCCACAGGGCCACTGAGGGAGCAGGAGAGTGTGGAGGAGCAGGTGCTCTTGTGTGCTCCAAAGACAGAAATTGCTGCCACAGCTTAGGGAAGACAGAGTGAGCAGTGTGTACCCTCAGCTGCCTGACCCTACTGAGAGGAACCTACCCTTCCTGGAGGCAAGTCTGTAGCACAACCGCCCCATACCCTGCCTGAGCATTTCAGCTGCAGCCCACAGCTATTCTGGGAGCCCAGCCCACAGTGGTTTGAGTAGCCTCTGCTATTACTGCTACTGTAGGGTCACTGAAAGAAAAGGGAATCCAGATGCTTCCATGTCCCCAAAAGACAGAGACCATTGCCACTGTTGAGGGAGAGAGGCGTGAGCAATCTGTGTGCCCTACAGCTGCCTGCTCCTGCTAATCATGCTCAGAGGGGCCCACCCTGCCTGGTGGCAGCCTTACTGTGCACCCACCACTGCTCTGCCTGAGCATTCTGCTGGAGCAAGAGATCATCCTATCCCCCCATCATGGCCAGCACCTGAACCCAAGGAGGACTGAGGACAAGTTCACCTGCCCATTCACAGTTTTCTCCCCCCAGAACTCAAGCATGCTATCCAGTGGACTGGGGACTGGGAATTACCTAACCTAGTCTAAGATTGTTTTCACTTGAACACTCCCCTGGGGGTCTGAGGTCTCGCTAACCCAAATTTCCAGAAACACCACAGTGGATATTCACGTGTACAAGCTGAAAAGAATTGCACGTCTCCTTCTCTACATTAAGCAGCAGTCTTCCCCACAAAGAAGAACAAGTAAGCCACAAAGCTACCTGTTTTGAGTTGAGGGAAGAGGTTCTGCTCTGAAATCATTTAGGCAGAGAGCTGTCAAAAGGCATTTTCTGCATATTTCATCAACATCATGGCCCAGAGATAGATTACAGGGTTTGGCTGAACTGCAAGTCATGAGCCTCTAGACAGGGGAATGATGGGGAAGTGGATTGCTTTCCTACCACAGACTAGTCCATCATCTGAGAAAACAGAGAACCCCTTACAGTAAACAAAGTTCACCTACCCACCAGCTTCTCCTACTGCCAGTTTTTACCCATAAGTGCCACCTACTGGCTCTGTAAGTTAAAATGCACAACCCAATTTAATACCTGCTGTCAGAAGAGCATAGTGCTAGAGAATGAGACAAGCTTCCTGAGACCTCTGCAATTTCAGTACTGTAGAAGATAATGAGCCAACTCATATACCCAAAACTTTTCTACTACAATCAGCATCTAAGAAAACCACTGCACAAAGGCTACATAAAATCCCAAAAACCCAAACAGAGCCTTGTTCCCCTGAAAGCACTCAAAATCAAATCCAAACAACCAAACACAACATACACTATACACACACACTCAAGTGGAAAAAATTGAAAAAATAAATTAAAAAGCCTCATATAAATTAAAGTAAATAAAAAATAAGGGACAGATTCTCCAGATCAGAAGCAACCAACCTAAGAATTCTTGAAGTATGACAAAACATTGTTGTGACATGCACAAAGGATTACGTCAGCTCTCTAGCAACAGATCCCAACCAAAAGGAAAATTTTAAATGAGATTCAAAACCACAGGCAACAAAATCAAAAATAAACAAATGGGGTTATAACAAACTAAAAATCTTTTGCATTAAAAAAGAAATAACCAACAGAATGAAAAGGAAACCTATGGGATAGGAGAAAATGTTTTCCAACCATATATCTGATAAGGTGTTAATATCCGAAGTATATAAAACCCAAATAATTCAATGAGAAAAAAATAAACAAATATCAAATAACCTAAGTAAGAAATGAGCAATGGACCAGAACAGATATTACTCCAAGTAAAACACACTAATGGCCAACTGATATGTGAAAAAGTGCTGAACATCAATAATCATAAGGGAAATGCAAGTCAAAGTTACAGTGAGATATCACCTCACACCTGTCACGATGGCTATTATAAAAAAAGGAAAGATAACAATTGTTGGCAAGGATATGGAGAAAAGGGAACTCTGGTAAAAAGTTGGTGGGAATGTAAATTGGTAAGGCCATTACGGAAAGCAGTATAGAGTTTCCTCAAAAAATGGAACAACCACATGATCCAGCAATCCCATTTCTAGTTATATTCCCAAAGTATTTGAAATCAGGATTATCAAAGTGATAAGAGCACTCTCATGTTTACTGCAGCATTATTTATAATATTAAAGATAGGAAAACCACCCAAGTATCAATCAGGGGATGAGCAGATAAAGAAAATGTGTATATACATGCAATGCAATATTATTCAGCCTTATAAAAGGACATCCTGTCATTTGGGGAAACATCGATGGACATTATGAGAAGGGCATTATGAGAAGTGAAACAAGATAGACACAGAAAGACAGATGCCGTGTGATGTCACATATTTGTAATCTAAAATAATTAAACTTATGGAAGCAGAGAGTGTAGTAGTTGTTGCTGGGTCTGGGGGGATGGGGAAATGTGGAGGCGATGATTAATGGGTACAATGTTCTGGAGATCTACTATTCGGCATACTGCATACAGCTAATCAAATTATATTGTACAATTAAAATTTTCTAAGAGAGTAGATCTTGTGTCTGATGACATGCACACAAAAATAATAATAATAAAGGGAGTAGAGAAAACTTTGGGAGGTGATGGATGTATTTTTGTTCTTCATCGTAGTGATAGCTTCATGGGTGTATGTATGCTTATCTCTAAACTCATCAAGTTGTATACAGTAAATATATACACCTTTTTATATGTCAATAATGACTCAATAAAATAATTTTAAAACTAAATATATGTTCTTAACATTGATTTAAACCTAATTATATTTATTAATAGTATATACAAAGGCTTTCCAGAAAGTATCCAGCCATGTAATATGGAAAATAGAGACACTTATTGAAGAAGATACAAGAAACATTATACATAGGACCTGAAGGACATTAGGATAAGTGAAATGATCCGGATACAGAAATACAAATGCTATATGTTCTTGCTTATATGTGGAATCTAACATACTTAAACTTATAGAAGCAGAAAGTGGAGTGGTTGTTGCCGGGTCTGGGTGGATGATGCCTCATTCCCCTTCAAAGTAGGCACCTTGGGATCTCACACAGTTCTCCCAGTATCTCTTAAACTAACCTGTATATATTCAACATTCTCAGGTGTTCTGCCTGTTGCAGGCCTTCCAAAATGTGGACCACTTTAAACAGACTTTAGACCATTTTTTTTATTTCTGCATATTATGAGGGTACAAATGTTTAGGTTATGTTGCCCTTGCCGCCCCCCCATCAGAGCTTCAAGCATGTCCATCCCCCAGATGGTGCGCATTGCACTCATTATGTATATATATACCCATCCCCTCCTCCCGAATCCCATCTGCCCGATGCCCGATAAATGTTATTCCTATATGTGCACTTAGGTATTGATCAGTGAAACCAATTTGCTGGTGAGCACATGTGGTGCTTGTTTTTCCATTCTTGGGATACTTCACTTAGTAGGATGCGTTCCAGCTCTATCCAGGAGTATACAAGAGGTGCTATATCACCATTGTTTCTTGTAGCTGAATAGAACTTCATGGTATACATATACCACATTTTATTAATCCACTCATGTATTCATGGGCACTTGGTTTGTTTCTACATCTTTACAATTGTGAATTGTGCTGCTATAGACATTCTAGTGCAGATGTCTTTTTTATAGAGTGTCTTTTGTTCTTTTGGGTAGATGCCCAGTAATGGGATTGCTGGATCAAATGGTAGATCTACTTGTATTTCTTTGAGGTATCTTCATATTGCTTTCCACAGAGGTTGCACTAGTTTTCAGTCTCACCAGCAGTGTATGAGTGTTCCTATCTCTCCACATCCATGCCAACATTTATTGTTTGGGACTTTGTGACAAAGGCCATTCTCACTGGGGATAAGTGGTATCTCATTGTGGCTTTTTTAAATTTTTTTTTATTTCAGGAAATTATGGGTGTACAAACATTTTGGTTACATGTTATGACTTTGCCACATCCCAACCATGATTTGAGACGTGCCCTTCCCCCACTACAATGGTCATCGCGTCCATTAGTTGTGAGTTTACCCACCCCCAACCCCTCTACCCCCAAAGAATATTACTACTGTGTGAGCACCTTAGTGTTGATCAGTCAGTGCCAGTTTGATGGTGAGTACACGTGGTGCCTATTCTTCCATTCTTGTGATACCTCACTTCGGAGGATGGGCTCAAGCTCTATCCAGGAAAATGTAACAGGTGCTAGATCACCATCCTTTCTTATAATTGAGTAGTATTCCATTGCATACATATACCATATTTTATTAATCCACTCATGGATTGACGGGCACTTGGGCTGTTTCCACATTCTTGCTATAGTGAATTGTGCTGCCATAAACATTCGAGTGCAGAGGTCTTTATTATAGAATGACTTTTGTTCCTTTGGGCAGATGCCAAATAGTGGTATTGCTGGATCAAATGGTAGTTCTACTTATAGCTCTTTGAGTTATCTGCAAATTCTTTTCCACAGAGCTTGCACTAATTTGAAATCCCACCAGCAGTGTAAGAATGTTCCTATCTCTCCACATCCTCGCCAGCATTTGTTGCTTTGGGATTTTTTGATAAAGGCCAATCTTACTGGAGTTAGGTGATATCTCATTGTGGTTTCAATTTGCCTTTCCCTGATAAAATGCAAAGAGATGTTGAGCATTTTTTCATATGTTTATTGGCCATTAGTCTGTCTTCTTTTGAAAAGTTGTGTACATGTCCTTTACCCAAAGTGGACAAAAACATATGCTGGGTAAAAGAATCCTCATTCAGTAAATGGTGCTGGGAAAATTGGATAGCCACATGTAAAAGACTGAAACAGGATCTGCACCTCTCACCTTTCTATTTTAAATGATTAAAATATAAAATGCAACCAGCAACTTCACACACATATGCTCTAAGAGTTTTTTGCATTGCCATTGCAGCACTGTTTATAATCACTAAAAGCAGAGGGAAATGTAAAGTGTTAAGAAATGTGATAAAAACCAACTCATGATGGATAAGAGACTTAAACCTAAGGCATGAAACTATAGGAATTTTAGAAGAAAATGTCAGTTTTAGCATTGGTGAGATTTGCCATTTGCTATTGGAATACATTCTTAAACAAATATGGTTATGTTATATATCTTTTTAATATGAATTTCTTGCTTTATGTTTTTTTCTAATGACTTATGACTTGCTATTTATTTTATATTTATCTTAGACTATGGAAATGATGTTAGACAAAAAGCAGATTTGAGTGATTTTCTTATTCTAATTCAAAACGGGACATAAAGCAGTGGAGACAACTGGCAACATCAAGAATGCATTTGGACCAGGAACTGCTAACAAATGTGCAGTGTAGTGGTGATTCAAGAAGTGTGGCAAAGGAGAAGAGAGCCTTGAAGATGAGGAGCAGAGTGGCCAGCCATTAGAAGTTGACAATGACCAGTTGAGAGCATTCATTGAAGCTGATCCTCTCACAACTACATGAGAAGTTGCTGAAGAATTCTACAGTCCTTTGTCATTTGAAGCAAATTGGAAATGTGAAAAAGCTCGATAAATGGGTGCCTCAGGAGCTTACCAAAAATCAAAAAAATCATTGTTTTGAAGTGTTGTCTTTTCAACTTGTATGCAACAACAATGAACCATTTCTCCATCAGATTGTGTTGTGTGACAAAAAGTGGATTGTATATGACAACCAGTGATGACCAGCTCAGTGGATGGACTGAGAAGAAGATCCAACACACTTACCAAAGCCAAACTTGTGCCAAAAAAAAAGGTCATGGTCACTGTTTGGTGGTCTACTGTCAGTCTCATTCACTACAGCTTTCTGAATCCCAGCGAGATCATTCCATCTGACAAGTATGCTCAGCAAATCGCTGAGATGCACTGAAAACTGCAAAGCCTGCAGCTGACATTGGTAAACTGAAAGGGCCCAATTCTTCTCCACGACAACGCCTGACCACACATCGCACAACCAATGCTTCAAAAGTTGAACGAATCGGGCTATGAAGTTTTGCCCATCCTCTATATTCACCTGATCTCTCACCAGCCCACTATCACTTTTTCAAGCATCTCAACAACTTTTTGCAGGAAAAATGCTTCCACAGCCAGCAGAATGCAGAAAATGCTTTTCAAGAGTTTGTCGAATCCAGAAGCACGGATTTTTATGCTACAGGAATAAACAAACTTATTTCTCATTGGCAAAAAATGTCTTGATTGTAATGGTTCCTATTTTTATTAATAAAGATGTGTTTGACCCTACTTATAATTATTTAAAATTCATGGTGTGAAACTGCAATTACTTTTGCACCAACCTAATTTCAGTACATTGCTGCATAATGCCGGTTATGTTCCTTTTTAGAAGGTTATGAGTCTTTACAGCTGTGGTTGTCTACAATGGCTGCTCCTTAGAATTATTCGAAGTCTTTTAAAATTCTGATGCCCTAGACATCTGGTTTCCTATAAGACATATAAGAGCTTAGGAGTTGCCACTTTTTCCTAATAACAACTATAAAGCTGAACAATCTGAAACATCAAAATCTTTTCTTAGATCCATGAAAGAAGTGAGGTAACAGGGAAAACCCCTGCCCCTCAATTTGGAGAGATAGACAAGGGGATATGGAGAATCATAGCTTACCAAAGGAGTAACCTCTGTGGGAGCCAGTACAGTGGTTATTTACCTGAACTGTAATTAATAAGTTTCTAGAGGTTCAGTGTGGAGAAGTCTGAGAGTTAACAACTCCAAAGGGTCCTCCACACTTTTGTGAATTTTACCTCTTATTAATCTACAGTGCTTTCATAGTGAATGTTGTAGGAAAATCCCCTCAGGCTCAGTCAGGAGGAGGAAAAAGAAATCATTTTTAGATACTCTAGAGAATTTGTTTCTCTTAACAGGGTGTGCCATCAAGGGACACTATTTTACCAGAATCTAACCTCTTGGAAATTTATTAAAGCCCAGTCAACCTAAAGAAAGGGAAATGCCGAACTCCAGCTTAATCCAGCCATCCACATGGGTAAAGGGAAATACCCAACTCCAGAATCTTCAAGCCATTCTGTTCCACATAAAGCAGGAATAAAAAATTGACAGGTACTTGTAAAGTTCACAGCCTAGGGGCACAGGCTCACCAAAAGACTCAGTTAGAAACCGAGACTTAATTATAAGACTATAGAATGCTTCCCTCTCCTCACACTTTATCACTACATTACTAAAGGCCTATTTCCTGGAGTTTCTTCCAGCAGTACATTATGTTCAGCTTTCATAAAACAATTGCAAAGTATACTAAAAGGCAAAAAATATAGTTTGAAAAGACAGAGCAATCATCAGAATCAGACTCAGATATGGCAGTGATGTTGAAATTATCAGACTGTGAATCTCAAACAACTATGATTAATGTGCTAAGGGCTCAAATGCAAAAAAAAGTAGACTACACGCAAAACAGATGGGTGATGTAGGCAGATAGATGGAAATTTTGCGAAAGAATCAAAAAGAAACTCTACAGATAAAAAAAAATTACAACAGAAATAAAGAATGCCTGGACGGGGCTGAGGAAAGAATCTCTGAGCCTAAGGATCCCTCAATAGAAAGCCCAAGAAATGAAAAGCAAAGAGAACAAATTTGAGTGAAAAGAAATATCCAAAAACTATAGAATAACTACTAAAGTTATAAACATGCATAATGTGAGTACCAGAAGGAGAAGAAAAAAAGCAATATTTAAAACAATATGATGGAGAATTTCCCCCAAATTAATGTTAGACACCAAAACCACAGATTCAAGAAACTCAGAGAACATGAGGATAACTGTGGGGGTGGGACCAAAAACTCTACACCTAAGCATATCATATTCAAACTACAGGAGATCAAAAATAAAGAAAAAAATCTCAATATAAATCAGAAGAAAAAAGACTTTACCTATAAAGGAGCAAAAATGTAGGAGAAATACTTTCTGAGACCAACAAAAATTGAGCAAATTTGTGGCCAGTAGTCTTGCCTTACAAGAAATGTAAAAAGAATTAAGTTCTTCAGAGAGAAGTAAAATGATCTAGGTCAGAAACTTGGATCTACATACAGAAAGAAAGAGCATTAGAGAAGGAATTAGTAAAGATAAAATCTTTTAAACACTTTTTCTCATTCTTAAATGAGCCCACAGATAAAAGTTTGTTCAAAATAATAGCAAAAATGTATAAAATGATTATAGCTTATGTAGAAGTGAAATGAATGGCAACAATGATATGAGGGACAGGAGGGAAAAAATGGGAATATTTTATTATAATAAGATATTTGCACTACCTGTGAAGTGGTATAGTGCTATTTAAAAGTGAACTTGGATTAACAGTAAATGTATATTTCAAACTCTAAGGCAATCAATACAAATAGTAAAAAAGAAGTATCACTGATATGCCAAGAAACAGGAGAAAATGGAATCATATAAGATGCTCAATTACAGCCACAAAAGGCAAAAACAAGAATTAAGACAAAAATAGGAATACAAACATGAACAACAGATAGAAAACAATAACAAATATGGCTTCCTATGCTTGCTTCAGCTAAAATAAAATAAAACAAAATAAATATGGTACATATTAACCCGATTATATCAATAATAATTTTGAACATCAGTGGTCTAAATGTACCAATTAAAAAACAGATATTATCAGAGTGGATCAGAAAACAAGACCCAACTATATGCTGTCTACAAGAAGTCTGATTTAAATATAAATACACATATCGATTCAAAGTAAAGGGATAGAGAAATATATACCATGCTAATGCTAACCAAAAGAAAATGGGAATGGTTATATTAACCTCAGGTAGAGCAGATTTCAGAGTAAGGGAAGTTATTAGGGATATAGAGGGGCACTTCATATGATTAAAGGGTGAATTTTACAAGAAAACCAAAACAATTATTAATGTGTATGTACCTAAAAACAGAACATCAAAATATGTTATGCAAAAACTTACAGAGCTTGCAAGGAAAAATAGATCAATCCACTATTATAGTTGGAAACTTTAACACATCTCTGTCAAAAAAGGACAGATACAGAAGGCATAAAATCAGTAAGGACATAGTTGAACTCAACAGCAGCATCAATCAACTGGATGTAATGAACATCTATAGACTACTTCACCCAACAACAGCAGAATACACATTCTTCTCAAATTGAAGTGGAACATTCACCAAAATAGACTACATTCTGAGCCATGAAACACGCCTTAACAAATAAAAGAAAAGAAATCTTACCATATCTACTTTCAGAACACAACTGAAGTAAACTAGAAAGCAATAACAGGTAGATAGCTGGAAATTCCTGAAATATTATTAAATAGTAGATTGTCTTGGTCCATTCAGGCTACTATATCAAAATAATATAAATGGAGAGGCTTATAAACAATATAAATTTATTTCTTACAGTTTTGGAGGTTGGGGAGTCCAAGATCAAAGCACTGGCAGATTTGGTGTCTGTTAGGAACCTAGTTTCTCATACATGGACACTTCTCATTGTGTCCTTACATGGTGGAAGGGGCAAAGGAGCTCTCATAGGTCTCCTTTGTAATAGCACTAATACCATCAATGAGGGATCTGCTGCCATAACCTAATTACCTTCCCAAAGGCTCTATCTTCTAATATTATAACTTTGGGATTTGGATTTAAACATATGAATTTTGGGGAGACACAAAACATCAGACCATACCAGATATTAAGCAACACACTTTTTTATTGATACATAATATTTGTACATATTTATGGGGTATGTGTGATATTTTGTTATAAGCATAAAATATGTAAGGATCAATTCAAAGTATTTAGAGTATCCATCACCTCAAGTATTTATCATTTCTACGTGTTGGAACCATTTCAAATTCTTGCTTCTAGCTATTTTGTAACGTGAAATACACTGTTGTTAACCCTACTCTGCTATTGAACTTTAGAACTTATAAATTCTGTCGAATTGCATGTTTGTACACGTTAACCAACTTCCCTTCATCCCTCTTCACACACTTTTTCTAGCCTCTAGTATCTATCATTCTACACTCTACCTCAAGGAGATCAATGTTTTTAGCTCCCACATATGAATGAGAACATGTTATATTTGTCTTTCTCTATCTGGCTTATTTCACTTAGCATAATGACTTCCACTTTCATCTATGTTGCTGCAATAGTAAATATGTGAATTTATTTCTGGGTTATCTATTCTATCCTACTGGGCTGTGTTTTTTTTAATATATCAATGCCATGCTATTTTGGTTATAACAGCCTTGTGATATATTTTGAAGTCAGCTCAGCTTTGCTATTTTCGCTCAAGATTCTTTGGCTATTTGGGCTCTTTTATGGTTGAATACAAATTTTAGGATTGTTTTTTCTATTTCTGTGAAAAATCTCACTGGTATTTTACTAACAATTGCATAGAATCTGTAGATATATTTCAGTAGTATGCTCATTTCAATGACATTAATTCTTCCAATCCCTGAACATAGACTATATTTCCATTTGTTTGTGTCCTCTTCAATTTCTTTTATCACAGCTTTATAGTTATCCTTGTAGAGATTTTCATTTCCCTTGTTAAATTTATTTCCCGGTATTTTATTTTATTTTATTTTATTTTTTTTTTTAGCTATGGCAAATGGGATTGCCTTCTTGATTTCTTTCTCACCTAGTTCATTATTGGTGTGATCTTAGCTGTGGGTTTATCAAATATGGTCTTTATTATGTTGAGATACATTCTTCTTGTGCCTACTTTGTTGACAATTTTGATCATGAAAGGAAGTTGAGTTTTATTAAATGCTTTTTCTGTGTCTATTGAGGTAATCGTATAGTTCTTGTTCTTCCTTCTGTTCTTGTGATGTATCATGTTTATTGATTTGTGTATGTTGAAATATCTTTGCATACCTGGTATATATCCCACTTGATCATGGTGTATTATATTTCTGATGTACTGTTGGATTTGGTTTGCTGGTATTTTATTGAGGATTTTTACATCTGTGTTTATCAGGGAACATAGGCCTATAGTTTTCTTTTATTGTTGTATCCTTGGTGGGTTTTGGTATGTTAGTAATGCTGGACTCATAGAATGAGTTAAGGAAAATTCCCTTCTCTTCAATTTTTTGAAATATTTGGAGGAGAATTGGTGTTAGTTCTTCTTTTTGTGCTTGGTAGAATTCAGCAGTGAAGCCCACCAGTCCTGGACTTTGCTTTGTTGGGAGACTTTTTATTACTGATTCAATCTCATTGCTTGTTATTGATTTTTTAGATGCTCTATTTCTTTCCGATTCAATCTTGGTAGGTTGTATGTGTCCACAAGTTTATCCATGTCATCTAAGTTTTCCAGTTTGTTAGTATATTGTTGTTCATAACAATCTCTGAAGGTCTTTTTATATATCTGTCTTATCAGTTGTAATGTCTCCTTTATCATTTCTGATTGCATTTATTTGAGTCTTTTCTCTTTTTTTCTTGGTTTACCTAGCTAGCATTATATTGATTTTGTTTATCTTTTCAAAAAAATAAACTTCTCATTTTCTTGATCCTTTGTATTTTATTTTTTACTTTTTATTTTGTTTAATTCTGTTCTGATCTTTATTAATACCTTTCTTCTCATTTTAGGTTTGGTTTCTTCTTGCTTTTCTAATTTTTGAGATCCATCCTTAAATTGTTTTGTATATTTTATGGTTTTATTGATAGATAATTTACATGCCATAGTTTACCCTTTTAAAGTACAATTCAATGGTTTTAATATATTCACAGAGTTGTGCAATTATCACCGCTTTCTAATTATAGAATATTTTCATCACCCCAAAAAGAAACCTTGTATCCATTAGCACTTACTTCCCATTCCTCCCATCCTCCATCTACTGAAAAACAGAAATCTACTTTTTCTCTGTATGGATTTGTCTATTCTGTACATTTCATATAAATGGAATCAAACAATATATGGCTATTTGGGGTCTGGCTTCTTTCATTTAGCATGACGTTTTCAAGGTTCATTCATGTTGTATCATGTATAAGTACTTCATTCCTTGTTTATTTTTATTTTTATTTCAGCATATTATGGGGGTACAAAGGTTTAGGTTACATATATCTTCTTTGCCCCACCCAAGTCAGAGCTTCAAGTGTATCCATCCCCCAGAGGTGCGCACTGCACCCATTAGATGTGTATATACCCATCCTTAAATTGTTTATTTGAAATCTTTATACTTTTTTGATGTAAACATTTATTTTTATAAACTTCCCTTTTAGCACTTCTTTTCTGTATCCCATAGGTTTTGATTTGTTGTATTTCCATTGTTTCTGTTTCAAGAAAACTTTTTTTCAATTCCTTATTAATTTTTTTCTTGACCCAATGTTCATTCAGGAGCATGTTGTTTAATTTCCATGTATTTGTATAGTTTCCAAAGTTTCTCCTGATATTGATTTCTAGTGTTATTCTGTTATGTTCTAAAAAGATACTTGACAAATTTTGATTTTTTAAAATTTGTTGAAACTTATTTTGTGCCCTAATATGTTATCTATGCTGGAGAAGGTTTTATGTGCTGATGAGTAGAATGTGTATTTTGTACCTGTTGGATTAAATGTTATGTAAATGTCTGTTAAATCCATTTGGTCTAAAGTGGAGTTTAAATCCAATGATTCTTTATTAATTTTATTTTTTCTTTCTGTAGAAATGGCGTTTTGTTATGTTGTCTAAGCTGGTCTCAAAATCCTGGCCTCAAGTGATCCTTCCACCATGGCCTCCCAAAGTGCTAGGATTACAGGTGTGGGCCACCATACCTGGCCTAATTTTCAACATTTTACTGGAAGCCCTAGCTAATGCAATAAGATAAGAAAAAATGAATAAAAGATATACAAATTGGAAAGAAGTAAGCTGTCTTTGCAGATGGCATGGTTGTAAGTGTAGAAAAAATTCAGATAAATAGACAAAAAAACCTCTGCTGCAACTAATGAGTGATTATAGCAAAGTTGAAGGATATAAGGTTAATATTCAAAAGTCAATTACTTCTCTATATACCAGAAATGAATAAGTACAATTTCAAATTAAAAACACAGCACAATTTACATTAGCACCAAAAATAATATATGTATAAATCTAACAAAATATGACCTATATAAGGAAAATGAAAAAACTCTGATGAAAGAAATCAGTAACAAACTAAATGAAAGGAAAGGTATTTCATTATCAAGATGTCAGTTTTCTCCAACTTGATCTACCAATTCAATGCATCTCAATTAAAATCCCACCATGTTATTTTGTGGATATTGACAATCTTATTCTAAAGTTTATGTGTGTATGTAAAAGATATCAAATAGCCAACACAATATTGAAGGAGAAGAACAAAGTCACAGGATTGGCATTACCTGACTTCAACACTTACTATAAATCTACAGGAATCAGGACTGTGGTATTACAAAAAAGTAGACAGACAGATAAATGAAACAATAGAGAGCCCAGAAATAGACCTACATAAATATAGTCAACTGATATATGACAAAGGATCCAAGGCAATATATCATAGAAAAATAGTCTTTTCAGCAAATTGCATTGGAATAACTGAAAATCTACATGCAAAAAATTTAATGTAGACACAGGACTTTATACTCTTCACAAAAATTAAATCAAAATGTATCACAGAATTTTATGTAAAATGAAAAACTATGAAACTCATTGAAAACAACATAGGAGAAAATCTAGATGAACTTGAGGATGGTGTTGAGTTTTTAGCTACAACAATACAGGCATGATCCATAAAAAAAATTGATAAAACGTGCATCTCTAAAATAAAAAACTTTTTTTCTGTGAAAGTCAGCATCAACAGAATAAGAAGAGAAGCCATAGACTAAGAAATATTTACAAAACTATGCCTGATAAAGAATTGTTTTCCAAAATATACAAATAAACCTCAAAACTCAACAATAAGAAAATGAATAAACCAATTAAAAATGGGCAAAAGATCTGAACAGACATCTCATCAAGGAATATATGCAAATGGAAAATAAGCATATGAAAAAATGCTCTATATCATATGTTATTATGGAAATGCTAATTAAAACAAGAAGAGACCACTGTGCACCTATTAGAATGACCAAATCCAGAACACTAACAATACCAAATGCTGGCCAGGATGTGGAGCAACAGGAATCCTTATTCATGGCTGGCAGGAATGCAGAATGGTACAGCCACTTTGGAAGACAGTTTGGCAGTTTCTTACAGTACTAAAGATATTCTTATCATATTATCCTGCAATCGTGTTCCTTGGTTTGTACTCAAATGAGTTAAAAACTTATATTTGCACAGAAACCTGCACACGGATGTTTATTACAGCTTTATTTATAACTACCAAAACTTGGAAACAATCATTATGTCCTTCTGTAAGTGGAAGTATAAATATATTATGGTATATCCATACAAGAGAGTACTAGTCAGCACTAAAAACAAACTAGCTACCATGTTATGAAAAGATATGGAGGAAACTTAAGTGTATATTATTAAGTGAAATAAGCCAATCTGAAAAGCCTACCTATGGTATGATTCCAAATATATGACATTCTGAAAAATATAAAACTATGGAGACAGTAAAAATATCAGTGGTTACCAAAGGCTATGGAGGAGGGAGGGATGAATATGTACAGCACAGAGGATTTTTCAGGGTAGTGAAACTCTTCTGTATAGTAGACACATTATACATTTGTCAAAATCCACAGATGATATAAAACCAAGAGTGAACCCTAATGTAAGCTATGGTCTTTGTATTATAACGATATGTCTATGTAGGTTCATCAGTTGTAACAAATGTGCCTCTCTCTTGTGGGATGTTGATAGTGGGAGAGACTCTGTGTGTATTGGGGGGGGGGCAGGGAGCTTATGGGAACTCTATTTTCCAATCAAATTTGCTGTGACCCTTAAACAACTCTAAAAAAGTCTATTTAAAAGGAAAGAAATCTCATGCCAGGTAACACTACAGACCAATAGAATCAATCAGTAATTATTAAAACTCTTCACATGAATTGAAAGTATAGTCAAGGCTGACAACCAATGCCCTAGGTCCTTGCTATTCAAAATGTGATTTATGGAGCAACATTGGGGGCATCAACTTTTTGAGTTTAAAAAAATGAATAATTTCACGCCTCACATCAGATATACTGACTCAAAATCTTAATTTTAACGATTCCTGGGTGATTCACATGTACATTGAAGTTTAAGAGATTTTCTTCTAGCTTAGATTGATTCGAGAAGTCTGTTTCTCATAAGGCCTTAACTTACAAGTATATCACATAATTGATATTTTATTAGCCAAATTTACCTTGGGGAAAGAGAACTCCAACTTCTATCTAATCTTCCAACAAATTAAGAACAATTAAAAGATATGATATAAGAAATTTAGGTATCATTATTTTAATTGAAGAAAAAAATGAATATCTTCTAAATGGTGTTTTATTTTAAATATCATACTTTTTTATCACTCCTAACAAAATG
>NW_012154840.1:1884167-1898388 GCF_000956105.1 Propithecus coquereli
TTATAACTGTGATGTGTCCTCAGTTCTAGACTTACTCCATTTTTTTCCTGGAGCATTTTTGCACTACTCTACATAACTGCCTGTACTGCTCTAGGAAGTAGCATTGGAAATTCTTGGTAATAATGCAATAGCTCTAAAATAACAATTATTGTTGAATACATGTGAAAAATGTGACAACACAGATTTTGGATCATGTGTTTTATCATACTGTACTACATAAATATCTGTGTAATTTGTATTTTAAATTAATAATAGATGTGTTTTCTTCATTCTGTTATAATTTTTATATCACAGCAAGCAATCCTTAAATTTCAGAACATTATGACTGGTAAAAAATATCACCTATCAGTTATTCCATGTAGAAAACAATATACCTTTAACAATGAGTCATTTTTTATGTTTGAATTTTCTTTCTATTAATGAGTTAGCAATTACAGCATGCTGTAAGTGTATGCTCTAGATGCTTCAGGGCATAACAGCTGTCAGAATGCCCAGGCAGGATTGAACTACAGATGAGTTCACCAAAAGGTCCCAGTGAATGATTTAAGTTTAAGATGAAAAGAGAGACAAATATATCTTGGTAAACAAAGCATAATGCTATGAAGACATTTAGAGCCCAAAGGCGTAACTTTAAAGCTAAATTAAGAAAGGAAAAAAAAAAATAAAATGAGGAAGTTAAGTTGAAATGAGAGAAATGGAATCTCTTTCTTTGTTGGATTTTTATTCTCAGTGTAACTGTTCAAATGCTATAAATAACATTATCATGAGGAAATACTTGGTTGGTTTCTTAACATAGAGGGATCACTTAGAAAATGTAACCACAAATGAGGCTGGACAGAATGCAGCAAACAAAATTGATATCTCAACAGCTGGAGAATGTGATGGTACTAGAAAGCAAAGAAAACTCACGAAGAGTAGAAGCAATGAACAGGACTTGACTGACATGAGGATTGTGAGGGAAGGAAAGGCAAGGTAACAATTCATGGAGTAGATGTTTTTGTCTACTTGTAGGGGAGAGAGACTAGATCCCTATAAAATGAGTAGATGACAACCTTATGTCTCTCTCTATATTACTTCATAAAGAGTATAACTTTGATAATATTATTTTCCAAGTTTGTTTAATGAAAATCTATCAAAAGATATATTTCTATATTCCTTTTAATATTGGCCTCTAAATTGCTTTTGCAACCAATAGCTAGTTACTATAGGGTTAACATGCAGCTACAATGCAGTATGGATACTAAGAGAAAAAAAGGATAAAAATAAGAATAATATATAATATAATCTAAAATGGTTAGATATAAGCCAGTGAAGAAGAAAAATTAAGATACCAAAAAAGTAGGTTGTACAACTATTAGTTCATTGTGTTTTGCAAGAGAATGTTTTTCATTGAGCAAGTAACCATCCTGAAATAAGTAACAGCAGTCCCCAACCATTTTGGCACTAGTTTCATAGAAGACAATTTTTCCACAAAAGGTGGGGATGGTTTCAGGATGATTCAAGAATATTACATTTACTATGCAGTCAAACATCTCTGCTAATGATAATCTGTATGTGCAGCCACTCCCCAGCACTAACATCACTGCCTCAGCTCCACTTCAGATCATCAGGCACTAAATTCTCATAAGGAGCACACAACCTAGATCCCTCTCATATGCAGTTTACAGTAGGACTCACATTCTTGTGAGAATCTACAAGAAAAAATCGAACAACCCCATCAACAAATGGGCAAAGGAAATGAACAGAGACTTTTTAAAAGAAGACAGTATAATGGCCAGCAAACATATAAAAAAATGCTCAACATCTCTAATCATTAGAGAAATGCAAATCAAACCACAATGAGGTATCACCTAACCCCAGTGAGACTGGCCTCTATCAAAAAATCCCAAAACATCAAATGCTGGCGGGATGTGGAGAGATAGGAACACTCTTACACTGCTGCTGGGACTGCAAATTAGTGCAACCTCTGTGGAAAAGAATTTGGAGATACCTCAGAGAGCTAAAAATAGAAATACCATTCGATCCAGCAATAGCACTATTAGGCATCTACCCAAAAGAGCAAAAAACATTCTACGATAAAGACATCTGCACCCGAATGTTTATGGCAGCACAATTCACTGTTGCAAGGATGTGGAAACAACCCAAGTGCCCGTCAATCCGTGAGTGGATTATTAAAATTTGGTATATGTATACAATAGAATATTGCTCAATCATAAGAAACGACAGTGATCTAGAACCTCTTATACTTTCCTGGATTAAACTTAAGCCCATTATCCAAAGTGAGGCACCACAAGAGCGGAAGAACGGGCTCCACTTGTACTCGCCATCAAATTGGTACTAACTGATCAACACTAGGGTGATCACATGGCAACAATACTGTCCAGGGATTAGGGGGATTGGGGGGGGGTAAACTCACAACTAAAGGACAAGGGGAGCATTGTAGGGGGAAGGGCATGCCTTTAACCCGCGCTTGGATGAGGCAAAAACGTAAAGTGTAACCATAATGTTTGTACCCTCATAATACCCTGAAATAAAAAAAAAAAAAATAAAAAAAAGAATCTAATACTGCCACTGATCTGACAGGAGGCGGAGCTTATGCAGTGATGCAAGTGATGTGGAGTAGCTGTAAATACAAATGAAACTTCATTTGCCTGCTACTCACCTCCTGCTGTGCAGCCCGGTTCTTAACAGGCCACAGACCAGGTACTGTTTCACAGCCCAGGGGTTGGGGACCACAGAAGTAACACATCTACATATATGTGTGCATGAATACGTACATAGACATAAATACACAAACATATACCATACATGCATAGAGACATGTATAGAGAGCTCCATTTAGACATGAAATTTTAAATTAAACTCTATTTGTTTGATGAAAGTGATATTAATATTTAAGAGGGCTTCTGTATTAGGATAACGTTTCTATACTTGTTATAAAAAGGAAATAACAAAGCTTAAATAAGATAAATTTTTCTTTTTCTTCTTACACATCAGGATTTAAGCTTTCTCTGTCTTTTCTTTTCTTTTTACCAAATCCCAAACAGTTTAATCATTATCAATGTCAACCTTTGCCACATCTTTGTTCTATACGCCATATATTATAATGCTGCATTTACATTTCATTTTGACTTTGCTATTTGCTCCTTCAGAACAGAGGTTCCCTGATTAGACAAAGCTACTGTCTATCTTGTTAATCTGATATCCTTGGTGTATGGTTTCCATAACGTGGTATCTTTGACTACCATAACTTGATTACAGCCAGCAGAGAGTTCAGGGAAGGGGAATTGTCTTAGTCTGTTTTGTCTCTCTACAACAAAAGAGCTGTGATTGAGTGATTTGCAAAGAATAGACTTTTATTTCTCACAGTTTCAGAGGCTGGGAAGTTCAAGATCAAGGCACAGGCAGATTTGATTGTCTGGTGAGGCTTCATCTTCTGGAGGGCAAAATACTGTTCCCTCACATGGCAAAAGAGCTGAAGAGCAAGCTTGCTAAATATTTTGTGAGAATTCTTTTAGGCCCCTGATCCCATTCATAAGGAAGGAGCCTTCAGGGCCTAATCACCTGCTAAAGTCCACATCTCTTAATACTATCACAATTCAGGTACTACCTGAATTTTGAAGGGGTCACATTCAAACCATAGCATTGCACCCCACACCCCTCAAAATTCATGTCCTTCTCACATGCAAAATACATTCAGTTTATCTCAATAACCCCAGAACTCTTAACTCATTGCAGCATCAACTCAAAAGTCTAAACTCCAGAGTCTCATCTAAATCAGATATGGGTGAGACTCATGGCATGATTCATCCTGAGGCAAATTTTCCTTCAGGTGTGAGCCTGTAAAATTAAGCAAGTTATGTGCCTTCAAAATACAATGATGGAACAGGCATAGGACAGATACTTCTATTCCAAAAGAGAGAAATGAGAAAAAAATGAAAAGAGTAGCATGTCTCAAGTAAGTCCAAAACCCAATAAGGCAAACAATATTAAATCTTGGAGCTTGAGGATAAACTTCTTTGACTCCATGTTCCAACTTTTGAACACTGAGGCAGGGGTTGGGTTTGTATCACTCCATCACACTCTATCTCCCTAACATTGCTGGGAGCAGCTCTCAGGTGTTGGAGTCTGGTGCCTGCAGCTCTCCAAGGCTGATGCTGTGTGGTGGTGGCTCTGCCACAATGCCATCATTGTGGTCACCTGCACTGTGATTTGTAACATAAATACTTCTCCCGTTTGTATTTCTCAATAAATGTTGACTCCACAGTTAGTCTATCGACTGTTCCAAACTTTCTTTTAGGTGTTCGATAGCACCTGCCTGTCTGTTACCATATTCTTGATACCATTTGTCTTAGTGTGTTTATATTGCTATAAAAGAATACCTGAGTCTGGATAATTTATAAATTAAAGGTTTATTAGGCTCATGGTTCTGCAGGCTGTACAAGACCATACATCATGCTAAGTCTTCAAGTACCCAGAATGCAAGAGTTGCGGTGACTTGGCAGCTTCCAATTAGATTTCAGAGGATATAGCTCAGAGCCTGAGTGCTCTGGCGGAAGTTTGATGCAGTGGTGGAGCCCCTGCAGAGGTACTCTACTGAGGCAATGTTGAGCAGAAATGTGGGATTGGAGCTGCCACAGAGAGTATCCACCAGGCAACATCCTAGTGGAGCTATGAGAACAGGGCTGTCACACTCTAGACAATTATAGAGCCACCAACAGTGTGAAATCTTAGCCTGAAAAAGACACAGACATTGGACTCCAACCATAAGAATAGCCACATGAGCTGTGTCTAGCAAAGCCATGGGGATAGAGCTGCCCAAGATGTAGGGAGTCCACCCCTCATGCCAGCATGTTCAGGATGTGAGACATGGAGTCAAGGGAGATTATTTTGGAGCTTTAAGATTTAATATCTCCCTTGCTGGCATTTGGACTTATATGGGGATTGTTACTCCTTTATTTTGTCTGACTTATGTCTTTTATGTTTACCCAACGCTTGTGTAGCCATTGTATCTTGGAAGTAAATAACTTGTTTGTGATTTTACAGGCATGAGCTGTAAGGAACTTGTCTTGAATCTTGGATGAGACTTTGGAGTTGATGATGGAACAAGTTAAGACTTTTGGGGACTATTGGAACAGAATGATTATATTTTATGTGTGACAGGAACATTAGTTTTGAAGGGCCAAGGGTAGAATGCTATAGTTTGGATGTCTGATATTTCAAAATCTCAAGTTGAAATTTGATCCTCAATGTTGGAGGTGGGTTCTAGTGCGAGGTGTTTAGGACATGGATCTGGATCCCTGATGAATGGCAACAGCCAAAGTTTACAGCTTGTACCCTCCAGAGTGACAGCCCAAGCAGTACCTGGAGCTATTTGAGCTGTAACTCTAGCCAGAGCACCCAGGAGTGGGGAAAAGCATCCCAAGGTGGCACAGGGCAGTGGGAGCCCAGGCCTGTCTCATGCATCTGTTCTGTCCCCCTAGGCCTCTGAGCCTGTGTTGGGAGGGGCTCCCTCAAATATTTCTGAAATGTCTTCAGGGCCTTTTCCCCATTGTCTTGACTGTTAGCAAATGGCTCCCTTTTAACAGTGCTGATCTCACTAACAAGTGGTTCCTCCACAGCATCCTTGGATTCCTCTGCTGAAAATGCTCTTTCCTTCTCTACCACCTGGTGAGGCTGCAAATTTTCCAAATTTTTATGCTCTGCTTCCCTTTAAATTATAATTTCCATCTTCAGGTCATTCCTTTGCTGCTGTGTCTGATCATAGGCTGTTAAAAGCGGCCACACAAATTCTTAAAGTCTTTGCTGATTAGAAATTTCTTCTGACATATAGATTCTAGTTATCAGCCCTTTATCAGGTGTATAGCATGCAAATATTTTCTCTCATTCTGTAGGTTGTCTATTCACTCTAGTGATAGTTTCTCTTCCTGTGTAGAAGCCTTTTAATTTAATCGGGTCCCATTTATTTATTTTTGTTGTTGTTGCTGTGATTGCTTTTAGGTTCTTCTTCATAAATTGTTTGCCTAGGCCAATGTCTATAAGAGTTTTTCCAGCGTTTTCTTATAGAATTATTATGGTTTCATGCCTTAGGTTTAAGTCTGTTATTCATTGTGAGTTGATGTTTGTGAGAAGTCACGGATGCAGATCTTGTTTCAATATTCCTCATGTGGTTATCCAATTTTCCCAGCACATTAATTAAATAGGGATTCTTATCCCCAGTGTATGTTCTTGTCTGCTTTGTCAAAGATCAGATGGCTATATGAGGATGGTTTTATATCTGGGTTCTCAGTCTTGTTCTATTGGTCTATATCTCTGTTGTTGTGCCAATGCTATGTTCTTTTGCTTACTATAGCCTTGTGGCATAGCTTAAAATCTGGTAACTTGATGCCTCTCAATTTGTTTTTTTTTTTGTTTTTGTTTTTTGTTTTGCTTAAGGGTGCTTTAACTATATGGGGTCTTCTCTGGTTTCATATGAAGCATAAAATTATTTTTTCTAGATCTGCAAAAAATGATGTTGGTATTTTAATAGGGATTACATTGAATCGGTAGATAACTTTGGGTAGTATAGACATTTTAACAATGTTTTTTCTGCCAATCAATGTGCATGGTGTGGTTTTCCATCTGTTTACATTCTCTGCTATTTTCTTCCTCAGTGTTTCATAGTTCTCTCTGTAGAGGTCTTTCACCTCTTTAGTTAAATATTTCCTAGGTATTTTATTTTCTTTGTTGCTATTGTGAAGCATATTGAGTCTTTGCTTTGGTTCTCAATTTGTCTGTTGTTGGCATATATGAATGCTACTGAATTGCGTGCATTGATTTTGTAATCTGAGACTTTGCTGAATTTATTTATCAATTCCAGTAGTCTCTTGGCACAATCTTTGGGCTTTTCTAGATATAAGATCATATCTTCAGCGAAGAGTGATAGTTTGACCTCCTCTGACCCCATTTGAATGCCCTTGCTTTCCTTCTCTTGTCTGATTGCTCTGGGTAGGACTTCTAACACTATGTTTAATAGTAGTGGTGACAGAGGGCCACCTTATCTAATTCCAGTTGTAAGCAGAAATGCTTTAAATTTTTCTGCTTTCAATATGATGTTGTCCCTGGGTTTGTTGTAATGGCTTTTATCATTTTGAGATAAGTCCCATCTATGCCTATTTTGTTAAGTGTTCTTATCACGAAAGGATGCTGAATTTTGTCAAATGCTTTTTCTGCATCTATTGAGAGGATGTTATGTATTTTTTTTTTTTACTTCTGTTTATGTGGTGAATTACATTTATAGATTTGCATATGTTGAACCATCCCTGTGTCTCTGGGATGAAGCCCACTTGGTCATCATGGGTTATTTTTCTTGATGAGCCGCTGAATTCAATATCCTAGGATTTTACTGAGATTTTTGGAGTTTATATTCATAAGGGGTATTGGTCTGTATTTTTCTTTTTTTGTTCAATTATTTCCTGGTTTTGGTATCAGGGTGATTGTTGGCTTTTTAAAATGTTTTGGGGAGTATTTCTTCCTTCTCAATGTTGTGGAATAATTTCTGTAGGATAGGCACTACTCCTCTGTGTAGGGATGGTAGAACTTGGGTGTGAAAACATCTGGTCTGGGACTTTTACTTTTAGGATGGTTTTTTTTTCTGTTTGAAATTTGATACTAGATTTTGGTCTGTTCAGGAGTTCTGTTTCTTCCTGATTAAGTGTAGGGAGGCTGTGTGTTTCTAAGAATTTGTCCATTTCCTCCATGTTTTCAAGTTTATGTCCATAGAGATTTTTATACTATTCAGAGATGATATTTTGCATTTTGTGGTATCAGTTGTAGTTTCTCATTTTTCTTTCCTGATTGAGTTTATTGGAGTCCTTTCTTTTCTGCTTCTGGTTAATCAAGTGAGAGGTGTGTTAATTTTGTTTATCTTTTCAAAGAACCAGCTTTTTGTTTCATTAATATTTCATATAGTTCTTTTTTATTAATTTCATTTAGTTCTTCTGGGATCTTCATTATTTCTTTTCTTCTGCTGCATTTGGGATTGGTTTACTTTTCCTTTTCCAGTTCTTTGAGTTGTTTCATTAGATAGTTGATTTGTGATCTTTCTGTCTTTGGGATGTAGACATTATATGGCTGTGAATTTTCCTCTTAAGACTGCTTTAGCTGTGCCTAACAGATTTTTGATAGCTTATGCCCCCTTTATCCTTTAGTTCAAAGAATCTTTTTATTATCATCTTAATTTCTTCTTTGACCCAATAATCATTCAGCAGTAGGTTGTTTAGTTTCCATGACTTTTGTACAGTCAAGTGTTTCTGTTGGAGTTGATTTCTAATTTTACTCCACTGTGGTTTTAGAAGATGCATGATATCATTTTTATTTTTTAGAATTCTTGAAACATGTTTTGTGGTCTAGGATGTGGTCAGTCTTAGAGAACGTCCCATGAGCTGCTGAGAAGAATGTATATTCAGTGGTTTCTGAGTAAAAATTTCTGTAAATGTCTGTTAGGCCCATTTGTTCTAGAGTTCTGTTTAAATTCATTATTTCTTTGTTATTTTCTGTTTGGAAGATCTGTCCTGTTCTGTCAGTGGGGTGTTGAAGACCCTGGCTTTTACAGTGTTGTTGTTTATCATTTTGTTTAGCTCAAGTAGGATTTCCTTTATGAATCTGGGCACACCTGTGTTATGTGCATAAACATTGAGAATTGTGATGCCTTTTGTTGACCATTATATAATGACCACCTTTTCATTTTATTAGTTTTGTTGATTTGAAGACTAAATTATCTTACATGAGGACTGCTACACCAGGTTTCTTTTGGTTTCCATTTGTGTGGAATATTGTTTTCCATCCCTTCACTTTGAGTCTGAATGAGTCCTTGTGGGTTAGATGTGTTTTATGAAGACAGCAGATACTTGGTTTGTGTATATTTATCCATTCATCCAGCCTATGTCTCTTCAGTAGGCAGTTTGAGCCATTCACATTTATTGAAACAATTGTGTAGTGGGGTGGATTCCTGTTCATCCTTTTGAGTAGAACTTTTTTGCTTGGTTTTATTTCTTTAGCCATTGTGGTATCTGGCTTTTGACCTTTAGCTTTGGAGATTTTACACTGGTGTCTATTGTGCTGATCAATGTGTAATTCAGTTCTGAGTACTTCCTGCAGGGCAAGTCTTGGTTTGATGAAGGACGTGTCCATCCTCAGTGTTTGCTTGTCTGAGAACGTCTTTATTTCACCCTCATATATGAAACTTCATTTTGAAGGATACAAAATTCTAGGCTGGGCATTATTCTGTTTCAAAAGACTGAGAATGGGGCCCTAGTCTCTTCTGGCTTGTATGGTCTCAGTTGAGAAATCTTCCATTAGTCTCATGGGTTTGCCTTTGTAAGTTACCTACTGCTTTCATCTTACAGCTCATAAGAGGGCCTCTTTTATGTTTATTTTGGCCAGTCTGTTGGCTATGCATTGCGGTGTTTTCCTCTTTGCAATGACTCTCCCAGGAGTCCTTAAGCTTCTCGTACCTGGATATATAGATTTTTAGCAAGGCCTTGGAAATTTTCCTCAATTATTCTTTCAAATAGATTACCCAACCCTTGTGTATTTTCTTCTTCACCCTCAGGGATGCCTATGATTCTTATGTTAGGCCACTTCACGTAATCCTGCATTTCTTGTAGACTTTGCTCTTTTCTCTTATTTCTCTGCTCTATTTCTGTAACTGACTTGTTGAATTGAAAGGTGTTATCTTCAAGCTCTGAGATTCCTTCTTCTGCTTGATTTAACCTATTTTAAGGCTTTCCACTCTGTTTTTTAATTCCTTGAATAAATTTTTCATTTCCAGAAATTCTGTGTGTTTTTTTTTAATATTTCAATATTTTAGTGAATTTTTCATTCATTTCCTGCATTGCTTTTGTGCTTTCTTTGTGTTTGGTATCCAGTTTTTCTTGCATTTCATTGAGATTTCTTACAATTCATGTTCAGAATTCTTCATCTGTCATTTCAATGTTCTGATTTTGGTTGGTATCCATTGCTAGATAGTTGGCGTTCCCTTTTGGCGGGTGTCCTTTCACTTTGATTCTTCATACTTCTAGAGTTATTCCACTGATTCCTTCCCAACTGGAGCACCGGTTGCTTCTTACCTTTGGATTTTCTTTTGCTTAGATAATGACATGTTCAGTTTTTATGCACATTCAATTTTTATTTGTATTTTGTTTCTATTTTAAATCTTCGTATTCATATTTAGTATTTTTATGTTCTTTGCTTGTTATTGTGTGTATATATGTACATACACAGTAGTATTATTCATTGTTCTTTACATTCAATATTTTATAATTTAAATATTTGAAATCATAGGTGTTTTAAATTTTTTTATGCTGCCTCTTATGGTGGCTTAATTTTTAATGTATTTTGTAATTTTTAAAATTAATCTTAATTTTGAGATAATTATAAATTCACATGTAGTTCTAAGAAATAATACAAAGAGATCTTCTGTGTCTATTACCCAATTTATTTCAATGATAGTGGCTTGAAAAATTGTAGTATGATATCACGATTAGGAAATTATTATCCATACAATTCAGTGATCATATTCAGATTTCATCAGTTTTACGTACACTTATCTATGTTTGTCTGTTGTGCCAGAGAACTTAGTTCCTTGGAATATTATCACATGTATAGATTTGTGAAATTACCACTATAATTAAGGTACAGAACAGTTCCATCAGCATAAGGATCCCTGTCCTGATTCTTTCACACCCAGTTTCATCACCATCTCCCCATAACTATCTTCTGAAAATCATTAATGTATCCATCATCTCTATAATTTGTTATTTTATCAATGTCATGTAAATATAACAGTACAGAATGTAACCTTTTGTTATAGGTATTTTTTCAGCGTATTCCCATGAGATCCAATAAATAAATAGGTAAAGTAAGTGTCTAAATATAATAAGATGACATGTAACTATCCCATGAATACATTATTCACTCTGCTTTTTTTCACACTTTTAAAATAAGGATAAGGGAAATATAGTATAAAATATACACAATTTTTGTGACGTCTGCCTTATACCTTATCAAATTATCTTTAGAGGATAAGAAGAAAGGCCCTTCTGTCAACCATACTTTTGAATTATATTAAATTGATAAATGCAGCCTCTTATAGTCAACTAAATTTGTTATGAATTTTTCTTAGTTTAGTGTCAAAATTACTGATCATATTACAAATAAATAATCCAATTTGATCTTAATTATTGATAGGTTTTTAAAAATGGGATATTTTTTACTATCAAAGTTGAAACAGTGGGTCATTAAGCCCACTATTTAAACATACATATAGCATTGTATGACCACTGCTTGAGGCAAAATTCATATCTCTGACATGTCTACTTTTGTAGCTTCCACAGTTTCATAGAAAATTCTTGATGTCTTACACTTGTATCATATTTGTGGAGATGATAAAATGTGATTAGGTTTGTGATATTGCCTGAATGTCCATTATCTCAGTATTCACTTCAATTAATTGCAAAAAATTTGAGGCAAATTCACTACCTGAATATAAAATGAAATATAATCAATCTTCATCTGGGTGTGTAAATGAAAACTTTAGAGGAATTTGAGTATTTCAGTCCAAGACAAAGAATATGGTATGTATTTCAGTCTTACTTCTACAATTCTAAAAGGATAACATTTCTTGTCCATGCTTTTTAAACATGATAGACTTAAGTACTCTTCACCAAATATTCATTTTCCTTCTTGTAGTATTATAGAATTATGCATTTATAACTTTTTGACTTAAAAAATACATATCACTCAGAATGATGATTTTATTTGGCAAGTGAAATGTGAGTTGAAGTTGCAGGGGCTACTTATTGCCATTATCATAAGAGTCAATCCATATTACCATGTCTTTCCTTGCTCTTCTACAAGACAAGTAATGTACCAGACACACACTTATTTTTTCCATTTGGATCACAAATAGAAAGCAATAAGAAGGAGAGCCCTCAACCCCGGAGCCAAGATGGCAGACGAGAAAAGCTGCCAGTCAGAATGTCTGTGCAAAAAAGATGAATTTTAGAAGAAAGAGAATAAAATACGCTAGCAGAGAAACATAGATGGGGCGAGGGTCGGAAGGAAGGGTGCCTGAAACTACAGGAGACTCCACAAGAAGACATTGTGGAGGAGAAATGGAAGGAGAAAGGTCCTGAGAGGCTTGGAGACCAGCGACAAGGGTAAGTGGAGTGGTTAACTTCTCTCTCCTTTGCATCTCGAACTGCCAGTGGGCTCCTGAGCGGTTGTAGAGACCTCTGACACCAGCCCAGAGATGGCTGCCACCAGTGAGCGGTGGCCTCTTGTGGACTCAGCGCCAGGCTCCCAGCCCCCTCAGGGCACCTCCTCGGGCGCAGACCAGAGCCTATCAGCAGACACCATAGTGCTCCATTCTCTCCTTCCCCCTCCCTACGCGTGGGTGCCCAGACAGACAATTTAGCCATCACACAGAGGCATTTTCAAGGAACAGGATCTTTCCTTTTGGGGCCCTACAGCAGACTGAGGGGTACTCAGACTGCGAGTTCCCTCACCGCCAGCCCTCCCAGGTGCTACTTGCCTGGGGACTCCAGGAGAGTGGGGCAAATCCCGAGGTGGAATGAAATCGATCCAGCTTGGGCACCCTGTAGGTGATTCAAGACCAGCACCCCTCCTCCTGGCACGGTCAGGGATTGATCTCCAGAGTCCAGGGGACAGGCCTGCAGACCAGACCCCGTACACCCAGGTCCAGATTGTTCTGCCCCAGGGCACAGAGGAGAGATCTGTGAAAGAGCCTACTGAGGAGTGTGCGCCTTCAGGGGCAGATCAGCGTGCTGGGGAAGCAACCCTCCTCCCAAAAGAGGGCTGTGCACCCAGCTCAGGCTGCGATCCTGGGTAGGGAACCTCCCGGCCCACGTCACAGCCAGGGGAGATCCATCAGCCTGAGGTCCCGCTTGCTGGCAGAGGCTTGGGAGAGCACACTGAGAGGGGGAGATTGGAGGGGAGCGAGACCTGCTCCGGAGTGTGGGTCTTGAACAGCACCACCCCCCCAAGCCCAGACTTTCAGCTGAGTAGACCCATTTCAGCCCCTCCCGGCAGCTTTGCACAGAAACAAAGAGTAGACCTTTGACCCTGCTAGCAGCACTTGTGGAGCCTGAGGGCAGGCTTGCTCAGCCCAGCCGCACCCAGACTCACTCCTTCCACCGAGGTGGAGAATAAGGACACACCTGGAAATCCCAGGGCCCCACCCTCCACCCGAGACACAAGAGGGCCTCACGACAGGAATAAGAGCTAGATACAGGACCCAAAAACAGCACTGCAGCTCGCTCCTCCCTGTAAGTACCACCTACTGACAGGGAGGTCATCCTGCACATGCTTTTACTGCATCTACGGATTCATCATAAAGGGTGTGGTCGAATCTCACCCACAAACACCACCTACTGGCTCAGAGACTAAACAAGGCCTGTCATTATCCAAATGAAAATCTAAAGGCAAGAAGGAACAACTGATCGAGATGGGAAGGAACCAGTGAAAGAACTCTGGAAGTATGAAGACACAAACGGAAAGCACACCCCCAAAGAGGAACAACAGCTCCGCAGCAATGGACATTAATCAAACTCAGAACATTAAAATGACACAAGAAGAATTTGAAAGATGGATTGTAAGAAAACTGAATGATATGCAAGAAAAAATGGATAACCAACACAAAGAAACCACAAAAAAAAAAATCCAGGACTTGGAAGAAAAATTCAGTAAAGAAATTGAAATATTAAAGAAAAATCAAACCGATCTCCTGGAAATAAAGGACTTCTACAGGGAACTACAAAACACCGTGGAAAGCCTCAAGAACAGGGTAGATCAAACAGAAGAAAGAGTCTCAGAGATTGAAGACAACTCCTTCCAATTAAATAAGTCAGTCACACAAATCGAGCAGAGAATTAAGAGAAAAGAAATGAGCCTACAAGAAATGTGGGATTATGTGAAAAAACCGAACCTGAGGGTGATAGGGGTTCTGGAAGGTGAAGAAGAAAACACTCAAGGGCTGGATAAGCTATTTGAAGAATTAATAGAGGAGAATTTTCCAGGCCTTGCTAAAAATCTACATATACAGGTACGAGAAGCTCAGGGGACCCCAGGGAGATTCAATGCAAATATTAAGACACCACGTCACACAGTCATCAGATTGTCCAAAATAGCCACTAAAGAGGCCCTTCTATGAGCTGTAAGG
>NW_012154840.1:1899367-1899865 GCF_000956105.1 Propithecus coquereli
CACTGAATACACGTTCTTCTCATCAGCTCATGGGACATTCTCTAAGACTGACCATATTCTAGGACACAAAGCATGTCTCAAAAAATTTAAAGAAAAATAGAAATCATACCATGCATCTTCTCAGATCACAGTGGAATAAAAACACAAATCAACCCAGACAGAAACTCTCATCTCTACACAAAGTCATGGAAATTAAACAACTTTCTGCTGAACGATTCCTTCATAAACGAGGAAGTAAAAACGGAAATCAAAAGATTCTTTAAACTAAATGACAAAAGTGACACAAGTTATCAAAATCTGTGGGACACACCCAAAGCAGTCCTGAGAGGAAAGTTTATTTCCATAAATGCCTATATCGAAATGTCAAAAAGAGCGCGAACAGACAACCTAATGAATCGACTCAAAGAACTGGAAAAAGAAGAACAGACCGACCCAAAACCCAGCAGAAGAAGGGAAATTAATAACATAAAATCAGAACTAAATGAAATTGACAACAGG
>NW_012154840.1:1903256-1903785 GCF_000956105.1 Propithecus coquereli
CAGAACTGAGAACCCAGATATAAAACCATCCTCATATAGAGACGTAGTCTTTGACAAAGCAGACGAAAACATACACTGGGGAAAAGAATCCTTATTCAATAAATGGTGCTGGGAAAACTGGATTGCCACATGTAGAAGACTGAAGCAGGATCCACACCTTTCACCTCTCACAAAAATCAACTCGTGCTGGGTAACAGATTTAAACCTAAGGAGGGAAACTATTAGAATTGTAGAGTAAGATGTTGGAAATAGTCTTCTAGACATTGGTCTAGGCAAAGAATTTGTGAAGAAGACCCCAAAGGCAATCACAGCAGCAACCAAAATAAATAAATGGGACCTAATCAAATTAAAAAGCTTCTTCACAGCCAAAGAAACCATCACAATAGCAAACAGACAACCTACAGAATGGGAGAAAATTTTTGCGTGCTACAAATTCGATAAAGGGCTGATAACCAGAATGTACTTAGAACTCGGGAAAATCAACAAGAAAAAATCAAACGACCCTATCAAAAAGTGGGCAAAGGACATG
>NW_012154840.1:1904395-1948894 GCF_000956105.1 Propithecus coquereli
CACATGTACTCACCATCAAATTGGTATTAACTGATCAACACATAAGTGCACATATAAGAATAACATCTATTGGATGTTGGGCAGGGGGAAGGGGGCGGTAGAAGGGAGGAGGTGATGGTTATATGCATACACAAAGAGTGCAATGCCCACCACCCGAAGAATGGACATATTTGAAACTCAGACTTAGGTGGGGAGGGGGGTCAAGGGCAATATATGTAACCTAAACATTTGTACCCCCATAATATGCTGAAATAAAAAAAAAAAAAAGATCGAAAAAAAAGTAGGAGAGCCCTAACCTACTGGTGATGAATGCTTTACAGGAGTGATTTGTCATGGTTGTAATCTACTGAGATTTGGAGATTGTTTGTTACTGCATCATAACTTAGGCTATCTTGACTAATAAAAAGATATTTTGTCATATTTCTATTGTAACCACCCTTTCCTTAAAAGTGTGCTGGATTTTGTCAAATGTTTTTTATGCGTCTATTGACAGAATCATATGGTCTTTGTTTTGTATTTATTGATGTGGTGAATTTCATTTATAGATTTGTATATGTTGAACCAGCCTTGCATCTCTGGGATAAAGCCCACCTGGTCATGATGAATTATTTTTGTGATATGTTGTTGGATTCTATCTGCTAAGATTTTGTTGAAAATTATGCATCTATATTCATGAGGAATATTTGTTTGTAGGTTTTTTGTTGTGTCCTTTTCTGGCTTTGATATCAAGGTGATATTCGCTTTGTAGAATGGGCTGGGGAGGATATTATCCTTCTCAACGTTGTGGAATAAGTTCTGCAGTATAGGTATGAGTTCTTCTTTGGAGGTTTGGTAAAATGCAGGTGTGAATCCATCTGTTCTGGGACTTTATTTTTGTTGGAAGATTTTTAATTGCTGCTCCAATTTCTGTGCTTGATATTGGTCTGATCAGGAATTCTATTTTCTCCTGATTGAGCTTAGGGAGGTTGTGTTTTTCCAAGAATTTGTCCATTTTCTCCACATTTTGTAGTTTTTGTGGCATATAGAATTTAATAGTATTCAAAGATAATATTTTGTATTTCTATGATGTCTATAGTGACCTCTCCTTTTTCATTCTGATTGACTTTATTAAAGTCCTTTCCTTTCTAGTTCTTGTCAATCTAGCAAGAGGGCTATCAATTTTGTTTATCTTTTCAAAAAATCAGCTTTTGGTTTTATTCATCTTCCGTATAATTCTTTTGTTCTCAATTTCATGTAGTTCTGTTCTGACCTTAGTTATTTCTTTTCTTCTGCTAGGTTTAGAATTAATTTGCTGTTCCTTTTCCAGTTCTTTGAGATAGTTTATTATTTTATTGATTTGTGAGGTTTCTGTCTTTTGAATGTGAGCATTTAATGCTATTAGTTTTCCTTTCAGGAATGCTTTCACTGTATGTTACTGACTTTGATCACTTGTATCCCTGTTATTATTTAGTTTGAAGAATCTTTCGATTTCCATCTGGATCTCCTCCTTGATCCAGTAGTCATTCAGCAATAGATTGTTTAATTTGCATGATTTTGTGAAGTGGTGAGTGTTTCTGTTTGAATTGAACTCTAATTTATACCACTATGATCTGAGGAGATACATAGTATAATTCGTATTTTTTTTAAATTTGTTGCAATCTGATTTGTGGCCTAGGATTTGATCGATTTTCGAGAAAGTTCCATGAACTGATGAGAAGAATGTTTATTTGTAGATATCTGTTAGACCCATTTGTTCTAGAGCTCTGTTTAAGTCCATTATTTCTTTGCTTATTTTCTGTTTGGAGGATCTGTCCAATTCACTCAGTGGGGTGTTGAAATCCCCAGCTACTATGAGATTACTGTTTATCATGCTATTTAGATCAAACATGGTTTCCTTTATGTATCTGGGTGCTCGTGGGTTGGGTGCATAAATATTAACAATTGTTAAGTCTTCTTGTTGGATTTTTCCTTTCACCATTACATAGTGACCATCTTTGTCTTTCTTCACTTTTACTATTTTAAAGTTTGTGTTGTTTGAAATAACGATTGCTACCTCTGCTCTCTTTTGGCTTCCATTTGTCTGGAGTTTTTTTCCCAACCCTTAACCTTGAGTCTAGAAGCATCTTTGTGGGTTATATATGTTTCCTGGAGACAACAAATACTTATCTTATATTTTTTTATCCTCTCAGCCAGTCTATGTCTCTTTAGAGGACAATTCAAGCCATTCACATTTATTCAGAAGATTGATATTTGGGATAGATTTCTGTTCATATTTCTGGGTAAATTCCTATTGTTTTGTTTTACCTCTCAAGCCATTGTGGAATCCAGGTTTTGAACTTTAACACTTGATTGATTTTACTTTGGTGTGTGTCTATTAGGCTGTTCACTGTATAATCCAGGTCTGAGTACTTCCTGAAGAGTAGATCTGGTCTTCACATATTCCATCAGTAGTTGCCTGTCTGGGACAGTCTTTATTTCTCCTTCATAGATGAAGCTTAGTTTTGTCAAGTAAAGAATTCTAGGTTGGCCATTATTCTGTTTTAGAAGATTGAGGATGAGTCACCAGTCACTTCTGGCTTATAGGGTTTTAGTTGAGAAGTCTGCAGTTAGTCTGATAGGTTTTAATTTGTAGGTTATCTACTGTTTTCATCTTACTGCTTGACGGATTGCCTCTTTCATGTTTACTTTGGTCAGTCTAATAATTATGTGATGTGGAGATTGCCTTTTCACGTCAAGTCTCCCAGGAGTTCTGTGTGATTCTTGTATTTGAATATATAGATTTCTGGCCAGGGCAAGCATATTTTCCTCCAGTATTCCAAGAAATAGATTTTCCAACCCTTGTGTATTTTCTTCTTCTTTCTCCACAATGCCCATAATTTTGTTGTTTGTTTTCTTTACATAATCTGACATTTCTTGTATGTTTTGTTCTCGTCTCTTGCTTCTGTGTTCTTTTTCTTCATCTGATTTTTTTAGCACATAGGCATTATATTCAGGCTCTGAGATTTTTTCCTCTGCATGATCCATTCTACTCTTAGGGCTTTCCACTGTGTTTTGAAGTTTCTTGAATGCCTCTTTCATTTCTGGTATTTCTGTTTGGTTCTTTATTAATGTTTCAATTTCCTTTAGAGAATTTTTCATTCATTTTCTGTATTGTTCTCATGGTTTCTTTGTGTTGGGTTTCTATTTTATCTTAAATTCCATTGAGTTTTCTTACAATCCATACTCAGAATTTGTCCTCCATCATTTTAATAATTTCATTTAAATTAGTATCCACTGTTGGTTTCTTTTGGGGGTGATTTTTCTCTCTGATCTTTCATGTTTTCTGAGTTCTTTCACTGGTTCTTTCTCATCAGCTACTTGGTCAAGAACTGGGAGTGCTAGGACTTGTTTATGCCCCAACTTCAAGTTCCCAAGGGGACTTTTCAAGTCTTCCCACCTTCCTTGACAGTGGTGGGAAGAGTTGCACTGGTGTTGTATTTCTTTAGAGGTATTTTAGCAAGTTGGGTTACCTCTGACCTGTTGTTTTCACTTCTTTCCAATGGAGATTAGTGCGTTTGATCCCCCTGCTTAAGCTCCCAGGTGGTGAATCACAGTTGTGTGTATGACTCCACCGATCTCTAACAGCTTGAGATGGAGGACACTGTGTTAAGCCATGGGATTGCTCTCTCTGTCATTCATTGTAGATTGCATAGAAGAGCCTGTTATTGAGGCAATCTGATGCTTCTGTGTTAGTCTTTGTTCTCCCAGATGGGGAATACAAATGTCCTCATCTTTAGGAACGATCTTTCCAGTCCTGAGGGTTACTTGGACCCTATTCCCCCTTAAAGTGGAGGTAAGGGCAAGACAAATCGCAGCTGTTGCCTGAAAGCCTGGGTATGTGTGCTTCTATGGTTGCTTGATATGCCACTAGGGGGAGCCACTAATATGTTATTCAGGGCTCTTTCACCAGGCTTGCAAGGCTGTTCCTGATAGGACGGATCAATTGGTGGAATTGCTAAGGTCTCTGGGCAGGATTTTCCTTCCCTGTCTACAGACCCCACTGTTAGCAGCCTCCCGGATGTGGAGAGAAAACCCTAGAGTTATGTTCTTATTAGATGACCTAAGCCTGTCTGGCCAGCTGAATCAATGGGCTTTCAATTATTATTCAGTGCCAAGTCTCCCCAGATTCATCCCAGCTTCACAGGGAAAGCAGCTTTTTTCGCTTTGCCCCAACTCCAAAGGCGGAACTCCCATGCCCAACGCGAAAGTTGCTGGGGTAGGAGAGGATTGTTACCCGAGTACTGAACACCCCAGCATCTGGGGATCACACAGATGGCAGCCCCCTACTACTGAGGAACTAGCATTGGGAGGAAGCACTCAATATTAACCACTGACACAGGCCCTGGTATCAGAATCAACAGGTCATGGGAGTCTTGTGGATTCACACCAGCCAGGCAGAGCAAGCAGCTGTACTCACTTCTCCCCATCTGCAAAGGCAGAGCCTGCTGTGCCTGGTGTGAAAATCACAGGCCTGGGGGAGGGATACTTCCTGAAACCATAGTGTGCTGTAGCCTCCTGGTTGTGGACCCCAAAAGTGGCAGCCTCTCACTCGAGGAGAGCTAGCCCTGGGGGCTGCTGCTCAGGAGTTGGGAGATTCCAGTTTTGTGGGCTGAATCAACAGGATGCCCACTGTGTCTTGGGTGTCACAGTCCTGCAATCTCATGACTGTCCAGCAGAAGATCTTGCTCTTTCTGTCCCTTCTTGAGCCAGCCTAATCAGCAGCAGTTTCCAGGGGCAGAGCCCCCTTTTCAGTGTTCACCTCCTTTGTTCTGGCCCTGATGACCACCAGAGGCGAGGTGCCTATCTCCAAACTCCCTTGCGTGGTCGCAGGAACTGATCTCTCAGACCAGTCCCTCCCCTGCCCAATGCAGTCCCAGCACACAGCACCGGGGAGTTCAAAATATTTCCCGCTATTGTCCCATCTCCACAGAGCCTGTTGTCCTGTGATACAACTTTGCACCAACTGCAGGCACGTACCTGTCTCAGTGGGTGTGGAGGTCAATGGAGGAACCAGGCATCCTCTGGTGGGTCAGATCCCACTGCACTCGCTGGCAGGGCAGGCATGGCCATCCCCTACTCTATTCTCTATTGTTTATCTAGCACTCTCCAGACTTTGTGATTGTATCTCCCATTCACTTTTTTTTTTCCTGCGTCGTGTGTCCCATGCTATTTCTCTGCAGTTTCACAATGCTGTTCTTGGGGGGCAGTGATCCACTTGTGTGTAGCAGTCTGAGTTCTTCACGTCTTTCTCTGGGAGCAGAGAGGCAGGAGGTCACCTCTACTCCACCATTTTTCCAATCCCCCTATATTCAGACCATGAATTTTAAATCATTATAACTAGGCTCAAACATATCTTTATTAATCAAAATAAGAACGATTACAATCAACATACTTTGTCAATGAAAAATAAGTTTGTTTATTCCTGTAGCATAAAATTCCATGCTTCAGGATTCAAGGAACTCTTGGAAAGTGTTTTCTGCATCCTGCTGGTCGTGGAAGCATTTTCCCTGCAAAAAGTTGTCGAAATGCTTGAAGAAGTGGTAGTCGGTTTGCAACAGGTCAGGCGAATATGGCAGATGAGGCAAAACTTTGTAGCCCAATTCGTTCAACTTTCGAAGCATTGGTTGTGTAACGTGCGGTTGGGCATTGTAGTGGGGAAGAATCGAGCCTTTTCTGTTGACCAATGCTGGCTGCAGTCATTACAGTTTTTGGTGCATCTCAGCGATTTGCTGAGCATATTTCTCAGATGGAATGGTTTCACTGGGATTCAGAAAGCTGTAGTGGATCAGATCAGCAGCAGACCACCAAATGGTGACCATGATTTTTGTTGGTGCAAGTTTGGCTTTGGGAAGTGCTTTGGAGCTTCTTCTCAGTCCAACCACTGAGCTGGTCATCTCTGGTTGTCGTATAAAATCCTGTTTTTGTCACACGTCACAGTCTGATAGAGAAAGGGTTCATTGTCAGTGCGTACAAGAAGAGAAGACAACACTTCAAAACGGTGATTTTTTTAAAATTTTCGATCAGCTCATGAGGCACCCACTTATCTAGCTTTTTCACCTTTCTAATTTGCTTCAAATACTGAACTACCATAGAATGATCGACATTGAGTTCTTCAGCAACTTCTCGTGTAAGCTGTAAGAGGATCAGCTTTGATGATTGCTTTCAATTGGTTGTTGTCAACTTCCAATATGTGAAGACCAGACCTACCCTGCAGGAAGTACTCAGACCTGCATTATACACTAAACAGCCTAATAGACACTCACCAAAGTAAAATCAATCAAGTGTTAAAGTCCAAAACCTGGATTCCACAATGGCTTAAGAGGTAAAACCAGCAAATTTCTGATTTTCACATCCAGTTCTTCCTTCGTAGGTTAGAATGTGGAAATTTCCATGTAAGAATGCACCGACTTCCATTTCTCTTACCTAAAGTTCAGCTGTTTTTTTTAGTAGATACTTCCCAATTTGTTGTTTGTCTTTGTTCAATTTCCAGAGCACTAAAATAATTGTTTTTAACAATTTTTAGCCAGTTTTATAGTTGTTTTTATGGAAAGGATTTGTTAACCTCTTCTCTTTTTCTTAGCTGGGTATCATACCTTCTCTTGTTATTTACTTTTTCATTTCCAATATATAAAATATGAAATACAGTCTGCTATGTTTGTGATTGGTGAGAGAAAATAATTTGAAATTTATTTATTTTATAAATTCTTAATTGTTATAGTAACTAACACCAAGAAATCAGCTTTAAACATGGCCAATTTATGGATCCAAGTAAACAAAATGTTTATATAAAATCACTATTGCTTTTGGAATAGCTTTGAAGGGGCAATACGTGGCCTCACCATTTTCTTTAAATTGCTTTCCTTCTATTTGTTTCCCACTCAGATGTAACTTCTACATCAGATTCATACTTTATTATTTTCAAGCTGTGCTTTTTTGAGTCCTGGGTATCATAGGAGCTGCTTCACAGGTGGCCATTAGGCAATAGTTACTCTGAATTGCTAAGCAAGTTGGATTACTGGTCCTCACTCCTCAAATCAGAATATAGTAGGTTTTATATGCTCACATAACATTTTATTTGAAGAAAGGGTAGTATGCCTTTGAAAATATTGCCTCAAAGAAATATACTAATGGTTCATTTAATTGTGAGACATGAACTTTCATAATCACTTCAGTGGCTCTTTATAATGACTCTTGTTATTGGTCCTGAGACTAAATATCTGTTCCTAGTAAATTCAAGTAGAATTATAAAAGGAAAAAATAAGGGCAGTTTTATCTGCCTCATCTCATTAAATAAAAGTTGCTGCAAACACTTAGATACTCTTTGTGCTTATTAAGTTCTCAAAGAAAAACAGGAGGCTTTATTAAGTTACTCTCTGTAAAATTGATTGCTCATTACTCTAAATCAAATTAGAGCTACATCAGAATATTTAACAGTATTTATGCCTTAATTTGGTTCACTAATCTCTCATGCATTTTTATAAAAATAATCTAAACATGTATAATTAAATTATATAACATGGTTTAAACAAGATGAAAAAAATGAGTATGAAAAATATCTTCTGGGTGAAGAATAGAAAATGACAAGGCTTTCATTTTTACTCAGCTAATTGAACTGTATGTTAGGGATAAAACATAAAATCTGTTATGGAATCTTTATGTGATGGTCTTTAACATAATGTATGTGTTACAGTCTTGATTTAGTGACTTTTGAGGTAAAAACATTTTTATTTATGTTTTCATTTGGAGTGTTCTAATAAGCTTGCACAAAGAAAAAAATACAATTCCCTTTAAACTTTGACTAATCTAAATTCTTGATTGAATCAGTTTCTTATAGTTAAAATGGTGGTTTATTGAGGTTTATGGAGGAAAGCCATTTTTTTCTTCTTTGTTTCTCTTTTCTCAAATCTAGGATGTGTTAATACCATCTTTGGAAAAAGAATTAAAAACATCCAACTCTGTGAAGGTAGAAGCTTTCATGGCTGGGTTTTCATTCTGAGTATCACTTGGAATTGTTCAAAACTAAATGTATGTGATGATTAATGTTCCTACTTTTTAGGTGTCACAATTACCTCAGAAAATGGTCATTTATTATTAAAAAAAGATGATTTAAGAAAAATAGGTATGACTGAACACATGATGGTAGTTCGTTCCTTCTAGTTTAGAGAAGTTGTTCTCAAACTTTAGTACATAAAAGAATAATATAGCATGCTTATTAAAAACACAGTTTTCTGGGGTTTCTTGTTAGAAGATTCCTTAAGAATGGGTTTGGAGCCTGGAAGCTTGCTGTTTTGACAAGCTCCCAAGAAATTATCTTTATATTTGTTGTCTTCCAACCCTGTTTTGAGAACCACTGGTTTCAAATCAATTGAAAGTATTCTCTCATAATGCTAATAAAAAGGAATATTGCCTTTCTTTATGAATCAGTGGAAGAAACTTGATTCATTTTATGGGTGACTCAATGCTAATTTGGGTCAATAATTTCTTCTTTTTACAATATTTATTGAATTCCTAATATGTGCCAGGCAACATTGTAAGGTTGTAGATATAGCAATGAATTATAAAAAAGCTAAAAATATCCACCATTGTATAATTTCATTGTAGTCAGAGGAGCTAGACAATCAACAATAAAGACCCAACAAACATGGAGATTTTATAATGTTGGAAGATGTTAAAGGATCTGAAAATAACAAAATAAAATAGGGAAAGAGAATAAAAGTGTTGAGGTAGAAGTAAAAATAAAATGAGAGTCATCCGAGAAGGTCTCATTAAGGTGAATTTTAAGTAAAGACTTGAAAGAGATTAGGGAGTGACCCATGTTGATTATCTTGAGGAAAAGTATTCCAGGCAGAAGAAAAAGAAAAAACAATGACTGGGAGTCAAGATGTATTTTGGCATATTCTAAAAATAGCAAAAGTGCTTTGGGGGATGAGTGAACAAAGGGGATCAGAGTGAACAAGTTGAAGAAGATTGGAGATGAGGTCAGAAAGTAATGAATTAAGAAAGATGGAAGATCATATAAGGTCTTATTGGTCACTGTGAGAACTTGGTCTTTTACTCGGAGTTAGTTGATGGGTTTTGAGCAGGGAAATGACGTGATGTGATCTGCCATATTTTAATAAGATCCCTCTAGCTGCTGCTTTGAAAATACATTAAAAATGTGGGAGAATGGGTGAAAGCAAGGAGATGAGTTATTCCATGGTAAAACCTCCAGATCTTATAAGGATATGGTGGAATTAATAAGTGTTAATATCATGATTCCCATTCCATCTTGTAGTTGCAATTCAAATTAATTAACCAAAGTAAAATTCAAAGTAAGAATTTCTGGGATTAAGTATGTTAGATAATGTATAATGCTGTCTTCAGCACTATGAAAAATCTAAGCTTAAAATAATCCTTCACATTAGCCTAATTCTGAAACACCTAACCACTGGCATATTGCATTGTTCTGCACACAGAATATATACTGATGGACAATTTTGCTAATTGCCACTGAAAAATATCTTCACATTATAGGACTATAATCTCAACCTAAATTTGACAGGCTTATGCCATGCAAGATAGCTATTATCATCACAAGGTTAATAACATTTCAGTAACGTCATTAATTCTCAGGATTATGTGGTTCAGCATCTGGGCCTGCAGAGATGAAGTCAGCATCAAAACCACTACAGCCTGGAAGTGACTTCATTGAGTTGCAATGCAGATGGATTGATTCCAGTACCATAAAGTCAACATAGTTGAACACCGGCTACATCACAGTCTTCATTACTGTGGTCTGGATCAAGTTGTGATGAAGTAATTTCCCTTGACTTTAGTACTTAGAAAACCTATAGGGTGATCTCTTTGGACTTGACTTGAGAGCAGCCTTCCATTCCCCTAACCACTAAGTAAATTGGCTTTTATCAGTTGCACATGGATATCTACGATTTGGAAGAGTTTCAAATGAGATCCATATGGTTTGTGGCACTCTATGTTCAAACATTTGGATGCATGAAATGAGATTCATTTTTTGGCACAGGTGATGGAATTAATAACAAATGATATAACACTCAATGTGAACATCTACAAATGAAGAGAAGCACTAGGTGAATGTAATTTTAATAATGCTTCTTTCTCCTTTGTAGTGGAGCCACAACTTTGCCACATCCTTCCTATCATTCAGATTCCAAATTCTCAAAAACAATTGGTGTAGGAAACATGTTTAAAATTCCACACTGACCAGTTAAATTCAAGAAATAAAGGATACAATTAAAATTTAGCATCATAGTAAATACGGAATATCATAATTTTGATTTATCGGTGACATGTTTTAAGTTCTCAGAAGATTTGCAGTTTTGTGATGTCAAGCCTAAACTAAAGCATATAAACCTCAGCTGGACAAACTCATTTTTCAAGAATATTGTTTTTGTTAATAGCCGTAAACAGCAACATTCTCATGTACCTTCCATACTATTTCTTTTCTATTGTAGAACAAATTTAAATGGCCTATAAACAAAGTAAATAGACATATTTTAAGTGTTCGATCATCTATGCATATTACCTTAAACATTAAAAAACACAGTTCATATGATTTTTCAACATGGAAATTTGAGAGGAAAAGATTGTACAGTGTGATACAAAATTATCTGCCTCTTGTATATTAAAATCTTAACTTTGAACATTATCTGTAAGAATGCAGGCGTTTCCCAGGTCTCCAGTTCACATAGCCGCTTTTGGAATGCATGTGTTTATATGAACATAACTGTACATAATTTAACCTACTAAATTCTGAAAATTTATTTCTATCGTTAATGAAAAATACCATAGTATTATTAGTTTGCTCCTATACCAACAATATGAGTTAGTTACTACTATAGTCCTCATTTTTTTCAATGAGAAAAATAAAACTCAGTGGTTACTTAACTTGCCCAAGGTTACATAGTTGGTAAATCACAAAGTCTGGGTATGAAATGAGGCAGCTTGTCATGAGCCTGTTTTACTTAATCACTATGTTACAAAATGTATTCATATATTTATGTATTATGTACCTTGCCAAAAGCCTTCATATAATTATCATCCTAGCAAATGGTTTCCCTTTTCATCAATAATAGTAAATATTAACTTATTTTACAGTCAAAAGCAGCATATACACATGATCTTGAGACTTTAATTTGCATAATCTTTTGATTCTGCTAAAATTGCTTGCAAATCTTTAAATGTTGGCAGTCAACTAATTTCTATGTGCTGTAGTTTATATGTCCTTAATGAGAATACTAACATTTACTTATTCCACATTTATGTTGCTGAGTGGAAATCAATGTTTTAGTGATTATTCTACCAATTTCACAGATTGGTTATTTCAAACTTACTTGGTCAAGTAATAAATATTTACTAAGCACCTATTATATGCTATACATTGTGCCAGTTATTAATATAATGCATAATACAATGACAAAAGAGATGGTATCACATTCTTGAAGGATCTGAATGTTCAGAGAGATTACACTTCAATGAAAAAATATCTGTGATATAAAGAAGACTCTGAAATGTGCTAAAATAGAGGCACAAAATGTTTTCTGTGGGTTCAGAAAAGAAAGATTAGATTTAGATGGGTTGATAAGGAATGAGTTCTATTGAAAAGATAGTATTTGGGCAGAAAGTTGAAGGACTGATAAGATTGAGAGGCAGAAATAGGGGAAAAGACCATTCCATTTGGAAGGAGTAACATGAGCAAAGGTATAGAAGCAATAAAAAAGTGCAAACTCTGTAGAAATGGAAGTAATCTAATCTAATTGTAACATAGTCTATGTGAGAAGGAGCAATGGAGAAATTAAGTTGGAAAGGCAAACTGGGCCTTGAATGCCATCCTATGGTGTTTGAACTTTATTTTTAATCAATAAAGTATTATCTAAGAATTTTGAGCGGAAAATGATATAATTGAAGCTGTGTTTTAGAAGTTAATCATCTTCAATTTGGTTGTCATAGTGACTGAAATTACTGAACCACGTGTGTTTTTTTTTTTGCCATGAATAAGAATGGATGGGATCACCCAATATGCAATTGAGCCATTGTTTATTATTAAACTACAATAACAGAAGCCCTCTGACAAAGGCAGTCACATTGTGGAAATTTGACTTTCCATGTCTTTGAAACACAAAAATTGAAATATAGTTGGAATCACTTTAGCTATAAAATCTACTTTTACAGTTGTTTACCTATGTTTGCCCATGTAAAACCTGTAACTTATTGTATTTACCTGTGTATTTTTGTCACATAATAGGCTGTACTGATATGATTCTAAACATACATATTATAATCCTTGTATTTAAACCTCACATTCAACTTTTCTAAATGGTTTTGTACCTATAGCTATTTGATAACCACAACATCCCTATGAGGTAGGCAGGCAGGCATGATTACTATCAGTTTAATAGTCAAAGAAATGGAGACTTGAAGAGGGTAAGGGGTTTTTCAGAAGTCATTTAATTTATTGCTATTAGGGCTGGGGCAAAAGGTCAGATCTTTTCTCTTTGAGTCCAATTTTTTTTCCATTGCATGAAAATGATGCTCTCTCTAGTAGAAAAGCACACACTCTTCAGTACATTTACAAATATTTAAAGTCCTAATACAAACCAATTCTCAAATGTTTAATGTAGCATAAACAAAGTTAGTTGAATGAATTTTTTTCCCTTACCTGGGATATTTAGACATCTTGGGGACATAGCTTTACTGCGTACTTTCCATAGCTCATTTCACAGCATCATTTGAGGATTTAACTATCTATTGAAATCACCATGGAAAATTAGCCATGACAAGTTAGAATGAATCAACATCATGCACAATAGAATGGATATTGAACAACTTTGTAGTTGTCTTGATTGGACTAAATGATCCTTTTCATGTGATTTTTCTGACTTATCCAGAGTAGCTGTCTTCATTTCTCAAGGGATCTGTATAATTGTTAAATCTTCAGCTAATTTTGTACTATATGGACACATTTAAGATTGCATTTTATGTTCTGCATGCAGTAAAAAAAAAAAAACACGTATCTTTGAATAAAATAACTGACAGAAACTGTGAAATTGGTATGAAAAATGAACCAATGTGGCATTCTTTTATTTAGAGGACTGTGTCCACATGCTAATAAGAAAATAATCTTTGACGTCTTTCTCTGGTAGTGGTTTCAAAGCAGCTGGTCTGACTGTAGAATGACACCTAGTACCAGGCAACAAAATTGTAAAGGAGTTGAGGTTTATCTCTCTAACGTATCTTCTATGTCCTTTACCCCTTTCTTTCAGGGTCTCTTTCTCCCAGGGACCCATTAGTCTCAGGCTGTCTCAATCCAAACTGGCCTTAACAACTCATTTGCTTTCAGTTGAGAACTGTGTTTTTCCACTCAGAAATATTTGTTTTTAAACCAGAACCTAAAATTTCAGTCATCACAGTACAGAGATGTTCCACTAATTAATTGGCACAAATGATACCAAGTGTATGATTAGATGTGGTTACTGCAATATCAAAGTAAAAATGCCCTGAGTATGACATCGATTTCTATACAATAAGACACCATCATCCTAGTCTTATATGAGTGTGCACATGTCTTTAAATCATCATGCATGTTTGCTCTCTGATATCTATACCAGTGGTGAAAGAAATTGGCTCAATGAAAGCTATCAAACTATTAAGCCATTAAATAGAATTTTCAAGAACCTAGACTCTGAACTTTATGCTGATACATGACCACTATCTCTAATTCCCAACTTATTTACACTCTATGGACTTACACTTTCTGTCCCCCACTTCCTATTTTTTAACCACTCATTTGAGGACCAATTACTGGCCTAGCTGCCCACTCAAAACAATGTCTCTTGGACTCTATATAAAGCCTTGTGTTCTGTTGTTTCTCTCATTACCTGTTTGGATTATACCCTGAGTTTGCTTCTGACACATCATAGAATATCAGGAGCAAATCTGTTTGCTCCTTTGGTGGAATTCAAATAGCTTCTCTTGAATCTGACAAATGGGTAGCATAGAACACAGTGAGAAAATGTGTAGACGTTTTTGTTCAATTATATTTTATATGTTGATAAATAATTGTGCTGCTCCAAGGTGCCACATTTTTTTTCTTTTATTTCAGCATATTATGGGGTACAGATGTTTAGGTTACGTATGTTGCCCTTGGGCCCCCCGCCACGTCTGAGTTTCAAATATGTCCATCCTTCGGGTGGTGCGCATTGCACTCCTTGTGTATACAAATGCCCATGCCACATTTTTTTTCTTGGTTTTGGCCTGTTTAGAAAATTACACTGATAGGAAAGTAGCCTCAGTTACTTTGTGCTTGGTTTCAAGGAATATACATCCCCTGTTGCAACTCAACCATGGTCAAATGTTTGTAATTTAATTACTCAACCCATGGTCTGTGATGACTTCTTATTGCTCAGAAAATCCCTACAATTCTCCTCTTATCTTTGCCCTAACCTAGCAAGTAATATCAATGAAAGAACTTGAGTAGACAAGGCAAAAAACTATAATATTAGAGTTTTCAACATGTTTGAGTATTCCATCTTTGAGGTAATTGAATTATCATTGTCAGAAGGTAGGTGTATGGACAGAGTGAGTTTTACGAAGGATTTTAAAAATCTAAGCAAGTCAGTAACATGCTAATACAGTTGATGCCTCAGAATCCATTTTTAGGCCCAACATAAGTTGTTTGAAACCCAATTGTACCCCATCACCTTTAGCTTAGTTAAAACTACCATGTGGTAGTTTGTGATATGACCCACTTGTTCCTCATCTCATTGACCCAAAACCCAATACACCATACAGCTTCTGATCACAATAAAACCTGATGGTAAACACCAGAATCATGCAAATAAATTACCATTTTGTGTGTGTTCTTTAAATTAGCCAGTCCACACCCCCCTTGGAAAAGCCTAAGGGATAACATGCAGGACCTTAATAAAGCCATAGTCTTACAGGTTCTCTCTGTCTCTCTTTTTCGCTCTCCCCAACTCCACCCACTGATTAAGTTCCCTGCCACCAACAGACTTCTTTTTGGTCCTTGTGGGCACTCCTCTCATGAATCTGGGAGATAAAATTCTTCTTTTATTTCACATGTTTTGTTGTGCTGCCTCCATTGTGTCTCACCTGACCAACACACCCAAACCTCATTCTACTCTTGGTCATGGTTCTCCTAGAAAATGGCTATCTTGGAAGGAGTAAAGGTGGACACTGGTAAAACAAGAGCCACAAGGACATCTGCTAGCATAAACAAGTTTAATGTAAGAGGGATAGCTCTTCATGGGTTAGACACTTAGTCATCAGGCCATCCACCATGATAAAGAAATATCCTATGAAAAGCACACTGTAAATATCCACAAAGACATCCCCTGGAACCTCGTGAAGGCAGGACTAGAGCTTATAGCAACTCTCCAGGGAGAGACTTCAAGACTGAATTAGAAGAAAATACAGCATACAGTATATAGTGCAGAAGGATAGCATGACTTCAGTATAAAATGGTTTTATATTAATCAACGTTTTTCTGTGTCAACTCAAATTTTATTTTATATACTGGGGTTGGGTTTGGGAGTGGAGGTGGGATTTATTATTTATTTTTGATAGTTATTTGAGATTACTATATAGAATACATGCATATATCATTCATTTTTACATCTTCGTCACCTATTTGAGCATTATATGTTTATGGCAGAGGCTGTTACTTATCCCCCACTGTTTATTCTGCTCTTTTTACATTTTAATAAAATCTATATTCTGGCTGTTTAGAAAAAAAGACTACATTTCCCAGTCTCCTTTGCAGATACACATGGTCATGTGACTAAAATCTGATAAAAATGGTTATAAGTGGAAATGCTAGGTGACGGCTTCCTTGAAAGAAAGCCAAAACACACCTTTCATTCTTTATTCTTCTTTTTCCCCTCATCCTTTCTGTTGGCTAGAATGCAGAAATGATGGCTTCAGGATGGAGGCCATACGCAGTGAAGGATTAGTATGAAAGGATCTTGGTCCTTGTTAGACTTCATGAATCACAGCTGCCATTAGCAACCTAGGACTATATATAGTCATACTTTCACAGAAGAGACAAATAAATCCCTAACTTACTTAAGCCACTATTTTTGAAGTCTCCACTACTCAACTTAATCCTAATTGACTATAATAAATGTTGGTCTGTATCTCATACACAGTTGAACTACTCAACTGTTTTCACCATAATTTTAGGAAGTACAGTTGACTCTTGAAGAATGTGGGGGTTAGGGGTGCAAACTCCCCACGCAGTGGAAAATTCATGTATAACTTTCAACTTCCCCAAAACTTAACTACTAATAGCCTATTGTTGATTGGAAGCCTTACCAATAACATAAGTAGTCAATTAATACACATTTTTTATATTATATACTTTATTCTTTCAACACAGTAAGCTAGAGAAAATAAAATGTTATTAAGAAAATCATAAGGAAGAGAAAATGCATTTACTATTTATTAAATAGAAGTGAATCATCCTAAAGCTCTCCATTCTCATTGTCTTCATATTGAATAGACCGAGGAAGAGACTTAAGAGGGGGGATTGGTCTTGCCATCTTGAGGAAACAGAGATGGAAGAGGTGGAGGAGGTGGAAGGGAAGACAGGAGAGGCAGGGACACTCAATGTAACTTTTATTGAAAAAATCCACGTATTAGGTGGGCCTGCGCAGTTCAAACCCATGTTGTTCAAGGGCCGACTGTATAGTTTACTATTTAATAGCAAAGATTCTGAAGTTAAGCCACCTGGGGTCAAATTCTAGCTGTGGTTTTGCTAGCAAGTTGCTTACCTTCTCTAAACCATAATTTCCTCCTCTGTTAAAAAAGACATTTTAATAGTACTTTTTCCTCTGAGGTGCTGCGAAAATGAGCAAAACAATGAATATAAAGGGATTCTACATAGTAAGCTTGATAATCGTTACATACTAGTAGTATTGGTTTTCTACACTGCTGCTTTAAAAATTCTGGAATTCTTGCCATCGTACAGAAGAATCACGGTAATTGCTTTGCCAGAAAGAAAAAAAAAATAGTTGGAATACTAATTTCTAAATATTCTGGTACCATAACTCTTGACACACCTTGTTTGTGAAGAGTTTTTATTAAAGCCTTTTAAAAACCATTTAAGGGTCCAAGTGTTTTTCCTTTTGTACTTGATTACATGTTTTTAATAGACATTGTAGAATTGACTCAAATGTTGGAATTTAAATTCAAAGTTGTATGAAGGAGACCCTAAAAGCAATCACAGCAACAACAAAAATAAATAAATGGGACCTGATCAAATAACAACCTTCTTCACAGCCAAGGAAACTATCATTAGAGTTAATAGATAACCTACAGAAAGGGAGAAAATATTTGCATGCTACACATCCTATAAAGAAAGGGCTGATAACTAGAATCTACATGTTAGGTTGGTGCAGAAGTAATTGTGGTTTCAAACCATGAATTTTAAATCATTATAACTAGGCTCAAACACATTTTATTAATCAAAATAGGAACCATTACAATCAGCATATTTTTGCCAATGAGAAATAAATTTGTTTATTCCTTCAGCATAAAATTCCATGCTTCAGGATTCAAGGAACTCTTGGAAAGCATTTTCTGCATCCTGCTGGTTGTAGAAGCATTTTCCCTGCAAAAAGTTGTCGAGATGCTTGAAGAAGTGGTAGTCGGTTGGCAAGAGGTCAGATGAATATGGCAGATGAGGCAAAACTTTGTAGCCCAATTCATTCAACTTTTGAAGCATTGGTTGTGCAATGTGTGGTCAGGCATTGTCTTGGAGAAGAGTTGAGCCCTTTCTGTTGACCAATGCCAGCTGCGGACATTGCAGTTTTCGGTGCATCTCATCGATTTGCTGAGCATACTTCTCAGATGGGATGGCCTTGCTGGGATTCAGAAAGCTGTAGTGGATCAGACTGGCAACAGACCACCAACTACTGACCATGACCTTTTTTTTTTGGTGCAAGTTTGGCTTTGGGAAGTGCTTCTCAGTCCAACCACTGAGCTAGTCATCACTTTATCATATAAAATCCACTTTTCATCACATGTCACAATACTACTAAGAAACAGTTTGTTGTTGTTGTGTACAAGAAGAGTAGATGACATTGCAAAATGATGATTTTTTTGATTTCCGGTCAGCTCATGAGGCACCCATTTATCGAGCTTTTTCACCTTTCCAATTTGCTTTGAATGCCGAAGGACTGTAGAATGCTCCAGGTTGAGTTCTTCAGCAACTTCCTGTGTAGTTCTAACAGGATCAGCTTTGATGATTGCTTTCAGTTGGTTGCTGTCAACTTCCCATGGCTGGCCATTGCGCTCCTAATCTTCAAGGCTTTTATCTCCTTTGCAAAAACTTCTTGAACCAACACTGCACTGTACGTTCAATAGCAGTCCTGGGCCAAACAGGACTGTTGATGTTGTGAGTTGTCTCTGCTGTTCTACGACCCATTTTGAACTCAAATAAAAAAATTGCTGGAATTTGCTTTTTGTCTAACGTCAATTCCATGTTCTAAAATAAATATAAAATAAACAGCAAGTCATAAATCATTAGCAAAAAACATAAAGAGAGAAATGTGCATTAAAATGATGCATAACAAAACCACATTTATTTAAGAATATATTCCAATATCAAATGACAAACTTCAACAATGCTAAAACCACAATTAGTTTTGCACCAACCTGTTAGAACTCAGGAAATTGAACAAGGAAAAAATACAACAACCCCATTAAAAAGTGGGCAAAGGACATGACCAGAAAGTTTCCAAAAGAAGGCAGACAGCCTAATGGCCAGCAAACATATAAAAAAGGGCTCAACATTTCTAATCATTAGGGAAATGCAAATTTAAACTATAATGAGATATCACCTAACTCCAGTGAGAATGGCCTTCATGAAAAAGTCCCATTGGCCTAGGGAAAGAATTTATGAAGACCCCAAAGGCAATCACAGCAACAACCAAAATAAATAAATGGGACCTGATCAAATTAAAAAGCTTCTGCACAGCCAAAGAAACTGTCACAAGAGCAAACAGACAACCTACAGAATGGGGGAAAATTTTTGCATGCTACAAATCCGATAAAGGGCTGATAACTAGAATCTACTTAGAACTCAGGAAAATCAACAAGAAAAAATAAAACAAGGCTATCAAAAAGTGGGCAAAGGACATGAACAGAAACTTTTCAAAAGAAGACAGAATAATGGCCAAAAAACATATGAAAAAATGCTCAACATCTCTAATCATCAGGGAAATGTAAATTAAAACCACAATGAGGGGGAGGAGCCAAGATGGTAGACTAGAAAAGCCACCAGTCAGAATGTCTCTGCAAAAAAGACAAATTTTAGAAGAAAGAGAAAAAAATAAGCTAGCAGAGAAACAAAGATCGGGTGAGGGTCGGAAGGAAGGGTGCCTGAAACTACAGGAGACTCCACGGGAAGATGTTGTGGAAGAGAACTGGAAGGAGAAAGGTCCTGAGAGGATTGGAGATCAGCGACAAGGGTAGGTGGAGCGGTTAACTTTCCCCTCCCTTGCATCTCGGACTGCCAGTGGGCTCCTGAGTGGTTGTAGAGACCTTCCGACACCAGCCCAGAGACAGCTGCCGCCAGTGAGCAGTGGCCTCTTCCGGACTCAGCGCAGGGCTCCTAGCCCCCTCGGGGCACCTCCCCAGGCGCAGACCCAAGCCTATCGGCAGACGCCATAATGCTCCATTCTCTCCTTCCGCATCCCTACCTGTGGGTGCCCAGAGAGACAATTTAGCCATCACATGGAGGCATCTCCAAGGAACGGGACCTTTCCTTTTGGGGATCTACGGCAGACTGAGGGGTACTCAGACTGTGAGTTCCCTCACTGCCAGCCCTCCCAGGTGCTACTTGCCTGGGGACTCCAGGAGAGTGGGGCAAATCCCGAGGTGGAGTGAAATCGATCCAGTTTAGGCACCCTATAGGTGATTCAAGACCAGCACCCCTCCCCCTGGCAGGGTCAGGGATTGATCTCCAGGGTCCAGGGGACAGGCCTGCAGACCAGACCCCGTACACCCAGGTCCAGATCGTTCTGCCCCAGCGCACAGAGGAGAGATCTGTGAAAGAGCCTACTGAGGAGTGTGCGCCTTCAGGGGCAGATGAGCGTGCCGGGGCAGCAACTCTCCTCCCAAAAGAGGGCTGTGCACCCAGCTCAGGCTGCGATCCTGGGTAGGGAACCTCCTGGCCCACGTCACAGCCAGGGGAGATCCATCGGCCTGAGGTCCCGCTTGCTGGAAGAGGCTTGGGAGAGCACACGGAGAGGGGGAGGTTGGAGGGGAGCGAGACCTGCTCCAGAGTGCGGGTCTTGGACAGCCCCAGCCCCCAAGCCCAGACTTTCAGCTGAGTGGAGCCATTTCAGCCCCTCCCAGCAGCTCTACACAGAGAAAAAGAACAGACCATTGACCCCTGCTAACAGAAGTTGTGGAGCCTGAGGGCAGACTTACCCAACTGAGCCCCACCCAGACTCACTCGCCCCACTGAGGTGGTGAATAAGGACACACCTGGAAATCCCAGGGCCCCACCCTCCACCTGAGGAACAAGAGGGCCTCCCTAGAGGAATAAGAGCTAGATACAGGACCCAAAAACAGCACTTCAGCTCGCTCCTCCCTGCAAGTGCCACCTACTGACAGGGAGGTCATCCTGCACACCCTTTTACTGCATCTAAGGATTCATCATAAAGGGAGTGGTCGAATCTCATCCACAAACACCACCTACTGGCTCAGAGACTAAACAGGGCCTGTCATTATCCAAATGAAAATCTAAAGGCAAGAAGGAACTGATCAAGATGGGAAGGAACCAGCGAAAGAACTCTGGAAGAATGAAGACGCAAATGGAAAGCACACCCCCGAAGAGGAACACCAGCTCCCCAGAAATGGACATTAACCAAACTCAGAACACTAAAATGACAGAAGAAGAATCTGAAACATGGGTTGTAAGAAAACTGAACGATATGCAAGAAAAAAATGGATAACCAACACAAAGAAACCACAAAAAAAATCCAACACTTGGAAGAAAAATTCACTAAAGAAATTGAAATATTAAAGAAAAATCAAACTGATCTCCTGGAAATAAAGGACTTATACAGGGAACTACAAAACACCATGGAAAGTCTCAAGAACAGGGTAGATCAAACAGAAGACAGAATGTCAGAGATTGAAGACAACTCCTTCCAATTAAATAAGTCAGTCACAGAAATCGAGCAGAAAATTAAGAGAAAAGAAATAAGCCTTCAAGAAATGTGGGATTATGTGAAAAAACCGAACCTGAGAGTGAAACTGATTCTGGAAGGTGAAGAAGAAAACACTCAAGGGCTGGATAAGCTATTTGAAGAATTAATAGAGGAGAATTTCCCAGGCCTTGCTAAAAATCTATATATCCAGGCACAAGAAGCCGAGCGGACCCCAGGGAGATTCAATGCAAATAGGAAGACACCACGTCATGCAGTCATCAGATTGACCAAAATAGCCACTAAAGAGGCCCTTCTATGAGCTGTAAGGCAAAAGAAACAAGTAACATATAAAAGAAAGCCCATCAGAATAGATCCAGATTTCTCAACTGAAACCCTACAAGAAAGAAGAGATGGGGGCCCCATTCTCACTCTTCTGAAACAAAATAATGCCCAGCCTAGAATCTTGTACCCTGCAAAACTAAGTTCATATATGCAGGAGAAATAAAGGCATTCTCATATAAGGAAAGACTGAGGGAATTCACCAAGACAAGACCAGCTCTCCAAGAAGTACCCAAAACAGAATTACACAAGGATCAGCACAATAAACACGCTTGAATGTGAAACCACTCAAAAGTTAAAGATCAAAGGGTAGATTCCACAGTGGCTCAAGAGAAAAAACAAAGCAACAAAATGCAACCCAACAGAATGAACAGTAATTCGCCCCACTTAGAGTTTCTCTCAATAAATGTGAATGGTTTGAACTCCCCACTCAAGACACATAGACTGGCCGAATGGATAAAAAAAAACAAGCCAAGCATCTGCTGACTCCAGGAAATGCATATAATTTGCAAGGATGCATTCCGACTCAAAGTAAAGGGGTGGAAATCAATATTTCAAGTAAATGGAAGCGAAAAGAAGGCTGGTGTGACAGTTTTGATCTCAGACAACTTGGTTTTTAAATCAACAAAAGTAATGAAAGACAAAGGGGGTCACTATATAATGGTGAAGGGTACAGTTTAACAAGAGGACATAACAATTCTAAATATGTATGCACCCAACTTAGGTGCACCCAGATTCATAAAGCAAACTCTACTTGATCTAAACAAATTGATAGACAGCAAAACCATTATAGTCGGAGACCTAAACACCCCAATGACAGCACAGGACAGATCCTCCAAGCAGAAAGTTAACAAAGAAATAATGGACTTAAACAGAACTCTAGAACAAATGGGCTTGACTGACATTTACAGGACATTCTACCCAAAAACCACTGAATACACGTTCTTCTCATCAGCTCATGGGACATTCTCTAAGATTGACCATATTCTAGGACACAAAGCATGTCTCAAAAAATTTAAAAAAATAGAAATCATACCATGCATCTTCTCAGATCACAGTGGAATAAAAACAGAAATCAACCCCAATAGAAACTCTCATCTCTACACAAAGTCATGGAAATTAAACAACTTTCTGCTGAACGATTCCTTCATAAATGAGGAAGTAAAGATGGAAATCAAAAGATTCTTTGAACTAAATGACAAAGGTGACACAAGTTATCAAAATCTGTGGGACACAGCCAAAGCAGTCCTGAGAGGAAAGTTTATTTCCATAAATGCCTATATCCAAAAGTCAAAAAGATCACAAATAGACAACCTAATGAATCGACTCAAAGAACTGGAAAAAGAAGAACAGACCAACCCCAAACCAGCAGAAGAAGGGAAATTAATAAGATCAAATCAGAACTAAATGAAATTGACAACAGGGAAACTATACGGAAGATTAATAAAACAAAAAGTTGGTTCTTTGAAAAAATAAACAAAATTGACACAGCTTTGGATAACTAAGGAAAAACAGAAAAGAAAAATCCCTGATAAGCTCCATCAGGAACAAAAAAGGAGAAGTTACAACTGATGCCATGGAGATTCAAGATATAATTTATGAATATTACAAAAATTTTCATACACACAAACTGGAAAATGTGGAGTAAATGGACAAATTTTTAGAAACACACAGCCTCCCTAGGCTCAACCAGGAAGAAATAGAATTCCCGAACAGGCCAATATCAAGGACTGAAATTGAAACAGCAATAAAAAACATTCCAAAAAAGAAAAGTTCCAGACCAGATGATTTCACACCCGAATTTTACCACACCTACAAAGAACAACTGGTACCTATCCTGCAGAAATTATTCCACAGTATCGAGAAGGATGGATCCCTCCCCAACACATTTTATGAAGCCAACATAACCCTGATACCAAAACCAGGAAAGGATGTAACAGAAAAGGAAAACTACAGTCCAATATCCCTTATGAATATACATGCAAAAATTCTCAAGAAAATTCTAGCTAACCGAATTCAGGTGCTTATTAAGAAAATAATCCATCATGACCAAGTGGGCTTCATTCCAGAGATGCAGGGATGGTTCAATATACGCAAATCTGTAAACGTAATCCACCACATAAACAGAAGCAAAAAGAAAAACCTTATGATTCTCTCAATAGACCCAGAAAAAGCATGTGACAAAATTCAACACCCTTTTATGATAAGAACGCTTAACAAAATAGGCATAGATGGGGCTTACCTAAAAATGATAAAAGCCATTTATGACAAACCCGCAGCCAACATAATACTGAATGGGGCAAAATTGAAAGCATTTCCACTTAGAACTGGAACCAGACAAGGTTGCCCACTATCTCCACTTCTATTCAACATAGTGCTGGAAGTCCTGACCAGAGAAATCAGGCAAGGGAGTGGGATTACAGGCATACGAATGGGAACAGAAGAGATCAAACTCTCACTATTTGTTGATGACATGATATTTTATCTATAAAACCCCATGAATTGAACCAAGAGGCTCCTGGAATTGATAAATGAATTCAGTAAAGTCTCAGGATATAAAATCAGTACACACAAATCACAGGTTTTCACATACGCCAACAGCAATCATAGCGAGAACCAAATCAAAGTCTCAATTCCTTTCAAAATAGCAACAAAGAAAATAAAGTATCTACGAATATATTTAACTAAGCAGGTGCAAGACCTCTACAGGGAGAACTATGAAACATTGAGGAAGGAAATAGCCGAGGACGTAAACAGGTAGAAAACCATACCGTGTTCGTGTGTGGGCAGAATCAACATAGTTAAGATGTCTATACTACCCAAAATGATCTACAGATTCAATGCAATCCCTATTAAAATACCAACATCATTCTTCACAGATGTATAAAAATTAATTTCATGCTTCGTATGGAATCAGAGAGGACCTCGTATAGCAAAAACCATTCTAGGCAATAAAAACAAAATGGGAGGTATCAACTTACTGGACTTCAAAGTTTATTATAAGGCTGTAGTAATCAAAACAGCTTGGTACTGGCACAAAAATAGAGCCATTGACCAGTGGAACAGAACTGAGAACCCAGATATAAAACCATCCTCATATAGCCACCTAATCTTTGACAAAGCAGACAAAAACATACACTGAGGAAAAGAATCCTTATTCAATAAATGGTGCTGGGAAAACTGGATAGCCACATGTAGAAGTCTGAAGCAGGATCCGCACCTTTCACCTCTCACAAAAATCAACTCACGCTGGGTAACAGATTTAAACCTAAGGAGGGAAACTATTAGAATTCTAGAGGAAGATGTTGGAAATACTCTTCTAGACATTGGCCTAGGCAAAGAATTTATGAAGAAGCCCCCAAAGGCAATCACAGCAACAACCAAAATAAATAAATGGGACCTGATCAAATTAAAAAGCTTCTGCACAGCCAAAGAAACTGTCACAAGAGCAAACAGACAATCTACAGAATGGGAGAAAATTTTTGCATGCTACAAATCCGATAAAGGGCTGATAACCAGAATGTACTTAGAACTCGGGAAAATCAACAAGAAAAAATCAAACGACCCTATTGAAAAGTGAGCAAAGGACATGAACAGAAATTTTTCAAAAGAAGACAGAATAATGGCCAAAAAACATGAAAAAATGCTCAACATCTCTAATCATCAGGGAAATGCAAATTAAAACCACAATGAGATATCACTTTTCTCCAGTGAGACTGGCCTTTATCAAAAAGTCCCAAAACAATAAATGTTGGTGTGGGTGCGGAGAGATAGAAACACTCATGCCCTATTGGTGGGACTGCAAACTAGTGCAACGTCTGTGGAAAGCAATATGGAGATACCTTAAAGAGATACAAGTAGAAGTACCATTCGATCCAGCAATCCCATTACTGGGCATCTACCCAAAAGACCAAATGATACTGTATAAGAAAGCCACCTGAACTCGAATGTTTATAGCAGCACAATTCACAATTGCAAAGATGTGGAAACAACCCAAGTGTCCATCAATACATGAGTGGATTAATAAAATGTGGTATATGTATACCATGGAGTACTACTCAGCTTTAAGAAACAATGGTGATATAGCACCTCTTGTATACTTCTGGATAAAGCTGGAACGCATTTTACTAAGTGTGGTATCCCAAGAATGGAAAGACAAGCACTACATGTACTCACCATCAAATTGGTATTAACTGATCAACACATAAGTGCGTATATAAGAATAACATTTATTGAATGTTGACCAGGGGGGCGGGGGGAGGGGGGAGCGCGGAGAAGGGAGGAGGGGAAGGTTATATGCATACACAAAGAGTGCAATGTGCACCACCCGAAGGATGGATATATTTGAAACTGGGACTTGGGGGGGCAAGGGCAACATACGCAACCTAAATATCTGTACCTCCATAATATGCTGAAATTAAAAAAAAAAGAAAAACAAAAAAAGTTCCCAAAATAACAAATGCTGGCATGGATGTGGAGAGATTGGAACACTCTTATACTGCTTTCAGGACTGCAAATTAGTACAGTCCCTGCGGAAAATAATTTGGAGATACCTCAAAGAGCTAAAGATAGAACTACCATTTGATCTGGCAATCCCATTACTAGGCATCTATCCAAAGGAAAAAAGGACATTGTATAATAAAGACATCTGCACTTGAATGTTTATAGCAGCACAATGCACAATTGCAAAAATGTATAAACAACCCAAGTGCCCATCAATACCTGAGTGGATTAATAAAATGTGGTATATATATACACATATGTATACAGTGGAATACTACTCAACTACAAAAAACAATGGTGAACTATCACCTCTTACATTATCCTGAATAGAGCTTGAGCCCATCCTTCGAACTGAGGTATTAGAAGGATGGAAAAGCATGCACCACATGTACTCACCATCAAATTGGTACTCACTGACCAACACTAAGGTGCTCACATTGTAGTAATATTCATTGGGTGCCAGTCAGGTGGGTGGTTGTAGGGGTAAACCCACGATTAATGGAAGTGGAACGCACTGTGTGAGGTAAGGGCACACTTGTAGCCCTGGCTTGGGCGAAGCAAATGCCTTACATTTAACCAAAATGTTTGTACACCCATAATATCCTGAACTGAAAAAATAAAAATAAAAGTAAGATATATTATTCCTCTATTCAAAATGCTGCAATTTTTCCTCATTTCACTAAAAGTAAAAGCCAAAGTCATCATGATAGCCTGCGAGGTTTTACATTGTGTAATCACCCCACCCTCTCCACATTATCTTTCTGATCTCATTTCTTATTAGTTTTCTTTACACCCACTATTCTCTTTACTCCTCTCCGGACACATTAGGACTGCTCCCATATCAGGTCTTTTGCACCCTCTGTCTGGACTACTTGTTGCCAATATATCGTCATGACTCTTTACCTCATATCCTTCATATTTTTGTTTAAATGATACCTTTTCAGTTAGTTCTTCTTTGATCTTGCTATTAAAAATTGCATTTCCCCATCCACATTTATGATAATTTTTATCTTGTTCTATATTTGTCCATATCATTTATCACCATATAATGTACTGAAATCCTTTATATAACTCATTTTTGTAGCTGTGTTAGTCCAAATGTAAGCTTTGTGAAAATTTTTTATATTTCCTTTGATCATATGTCTCCATCCCCTAAAATATTGCCTTAAACAGATTAGCCCGTTAATAATACTTAGTAGAATGAAATAATACATGTCTAACAGAGAAAATATTAGTGCCTACATTGTAGGATTGCTATAAGGACCAAATAAAATAAAGCATGTGAATTGCCTGGCATTCAAAATCTGATAATTATTATCATTATAATAGTTCATGTAACTTCAGGGATTCCTGAAATCTTCAAATATACTCCTCCTTGTTTGTTATTTGATGTTTTCTTGTGATAGATATTTTATATACTATGTACATTTATTATATAGTCTTTGTTGTCTATCAAAATACACACACCCGTAAGTGGGATAAAATATTAAGACTTACCATTGATTAACATTATAATGTGAATGGCTAGGGAGGAATCTTCAATCTAAGAGAGAGCTTCTGTGTCTAGTGTCTAGAGTAAAGAATGTGAAGGCCATGCAAGTCTGTAACATTAGGAAAGAGAAGCCTCAAAAAGGGAAGCCATGAGCTGTTGCTAACATTTAACTGCATGTTTTTTACTGCTTCTACTACGGAGATGTTATGGAGATAATTTCAGGTACTTACCATTTTGGGAAGACTTATATCTCAAATACATGAGATTAGATAATAGAAATAATCTTAGTAGGCAGTCATGAAAGAGAAGGCACAGATGTTAATGTGGTTAAAGCAGCAATGACTTACCAGTTCTAAATAACTGGAGTCTTCCTTTGAGTAATTGCTTTCATCAACAGTGAGTAACAGCCCCAGGAACTTTTCTGGAGATCCTGTCAAATGCAAAAGCTTCTATGTTGATAGTATGCAAAACAACTCTGCAGGACTTTTTATACTCAAAAAAGTACATGCTATAGAAGAACACATACTTTTTAAAAATAAAACCCACTAAAAAAAAGCCTAACTGATGGCAAACAAGGAACACAATCTCTAATATTTTCATGTTCTCCATGTTAAAGAACACACAGAGAAAACAGAAGTCCAGCTCTTCTTTGACACCACCTTTCACCAAGGTCAACACCAGCCAAAAAAAAAATAAAACACCTTTAGAGATTTACATAGCAGTTTCATTTTATTGCACATAAAATGGCTTATTGTGACCAGTTCTTCATGGGAAATTGTATACGCATTACTATCCAATTTAGTATGCAGTTCAGGTGAACTATGCAGGTTCAAAAGCCCTGCTATGCAATAATATTTTCTGTTGCACTTTAACACCTGGAACAAGATAGTTATGTTCTGGCCATGAGGAACCCTTGATAAAACTCCTTAAAGAAGTAATTAATCTGATAAAAATGTTTGAAACATGGCTTAGGAAAAAAAAAAAACAGCCAAAAGAACATGACTTAGGGAAAGGAAGCAGGCAGTAGTTATCAGGAGGAATGGTGACTCTTTCTCACCATTTCCATTTCCCATTTCTTTATAAAGATCATGACAACAGGAAGACTCAATCCTTAACAAATACAATTTTTTAAAAAGTTTTTTTTTTATTATTGTTTGGGGTGGTGATGTTGCAGGTGCCACTGAATCAGATATTGTATGTAAATGCAACAATTATTAAAGTCTTGTTAATCTCTGGAAGTAATTACCTAAATTATTTCTAATTAAGTTACACTCCCATGTCTCTGACCTCTAGGTTGGCCTTATGAATAAGGAGGACATATATCTTGGATAGCTAAGGAAAATTCTGATTTATGATTACTACAAGTCACCTAAAACCTATTAATCTTTGTAAGACCCTGCTCATTATCAAATGATTTTAAATTATATGGTCTCCTGGTATGGAACCACAATAGTTTCTGGACCCCAACGTTTTTCTAGAGCTATTTGAGTTATAGCTGTATGGCATCAAGTTAATAGCTCTAGGAAGTAAAGTCTTAAAATATCTGCCTGTATCAGTTCTGCCCTTGTAGATAACATCAGAAACTTTATTACTCTGTGCTGCCTATTTTTCTCTTAATTTTATAACATTCACTCATTCTATTCCCCTTTTTGCCTAGGACATGTGAGTGTATATCTAATTGTCTATAACATTTATTTGAAAGAAACATACTTATTTTTAATTTAAAATGTTTGCAATTATTCCCCAAATATTTTAGTTAGAATTTTACATTCACAGGAAACCAGTTTTTAAAATATTTTTCATTTTTACTTGACACATAATAATTATATATATTTATGGAATACGAAGTGATATTTTCCTATATGTATACAATGTATAATGATCAAATCAAGATAATTAGCATATCCATCATCTCAAACATTTATCCTTTCCTTATGTTGGAAACATCCAAAATCTTTTTTTTCAGCTTTTTAAAAATATACAATAAATTATTTTTAACTATACAGTGCTATAAAACACTAGAACTTATTTCTCCTATCTAGCTGTAATTTTGTATTCATTAAGCAACCTCTTTTCATCCTCCTCTCCGCACTAATCTTACCAGCCTCTAGTACTCTGTTTCTGTGAACTCAACAGTATTATTATTATTTTTTTTTTGAGACAGAGTGTTGCTCTGTCACCTAGGCTAGAGTGCCATGATGTCAGCCAAGCTCACAGCAATGTCGAACTCCTGGGCCCAAATGATCCTACTGCCTCAGCCTCCCGAATAGCTGGGATTACAGGTGTGCGCCACCACGCCCAGCTAATTTTTCTATTTTTAGTAGAGACGGGGTCTCATTCTTGCTAAGGCTGGTCTCAAACTCCTGACCTCAAGAGATCCTCCTGCCTTAGCCTCCCAGAGTCCTAGGATTACAGACATGAGCCACTGAGCCCAGCCAAACTCAACATTTTTTAACTCCCACATGAGTGAGAACATGTGGTATTTATCTTTCTGTCCCCCATGACGTCTTTCACTTAACTAATGTACTACAGGCTCAACCATGTTGCCATGAGTGACAGGATTTCATTCTTTATTATGTCTGAATAGTATTCCATTGTGTGTATATATACACACACACTAAATTTTCTTTATTCATCTATTCATAGACATTTAGGTTGATTTCATATATTGACTATTGTGAATAGTGACTCAATAAACATCAGAGTGCAGATATCTCTTCAATATACTGATTTCCTTTCCTTTGGATAAATACACAGTAATAGGATTGCTGGATTGTATGGTATTTCTATTTTTAATTTTTCTAGAAAACTTCATAGTCTTTTCCACAATGGCTGTAGTAATTTGCATTTCTCCCTATAGTGTATAAGAGTTCCTTTTGTCTGAATCCTAAAAAGCGTTTGTTACTTTTTGTCTTCTTGATAATATCATTCTGAGGTGAGATATCTCATTGTGGTTTTGATTTGCCTTTCCCTGATGGTTGGGGATGTTGAACATTTTTTCATATACGTCTTGGCCATTTGTATATCTTCTTTTGAGAAATGTCTATTCAGACATTTTTGTTATTAATAGATTATTAGGGTTTTTTTGCTGTTGTGATGTTTGAGTCCTTTATATATTCTGGATATTAGTCCTTTGTTAGATGTTTAGTTTGAAAATATTTTCTCCCATTTAATAGATTGTCTCTCTACTGTTGATTGTTTTATTTGCTTTGCAGAGCTTTGTAGTTTGATATAGTCTGATTTGTCTATTTTTGAGAACATGTGGTATTTATCTTTCTGCCCCTGATATTTGCCCATAAAATCTTTGCCTAGATAGACCAATGCCCTGTCCCCTGTGTTTTCTTCCAGTAGTGTTAGATTTCCAGATCTTATGTTTTAGTCGTTAGTCCATTTTGAGTTGGATTTTATATATGGTGAAAGATAGGGTCTAGTTTTCTTATGCATATGAATATACAGTATTCCCAGCACCATTTATGGAAAAGTATGCTCTTTCCTCAATATATGGTTTTGATGCCTTTGTCAACAATTAGTTGAGTGCAAATATGTGGATTTATTTCTGGGTTCTCTGTTCTGTTGCATTGGTCTATATGTCTGTTTTTATAAAAATATCCTGCTGTTTTGGTTACTATAGCTTTCTGGCGTATTTTGAATTCATGTAGTGTGATATCTCAAGCTTTGTTCTTTTTTCTCAGTATTGTTTTGTCTATTTTGGGTCTTTTGTGGTTCCATATGAATTTTAGGAGTTTTTTTTCTTCTACTTCTGTGAAAAATGTCATTAGTATTTTAATAAGAATTGCATGAAGTTTGTAAATTGCTTTGGGTATTATGGCCACTTTATAAACATTAATTCTTCCAATCCTTATGCATGGGATGTGTTTTCATTTTTTTGTTTCCTCTTTAATTTCTTTCATCAGTGTTTTATAGTTTTCATTGTAGAGATTTTTCATCTCCTTGGTTAAATTAATTCCTAAGTATTTTACTTTTTCATAACTATTGTAAATGAAATTACTTTCTTGGTTTCTTTTCAGCTTATTGATTACTAGTGTATAGAAATGCTACTGATTTTTGCATGTTGTTTTTGCATCCTATCACTTTACTGAATTCCTTTAAGAGTTCTAAGATTATTTTGATGGAAACTTTACATTTTTGTATGTATTAGATCACATTATATGCAAAGAGGGACAATTAGACTTCCTCTTTTCCAATTTGCATGCTGTTTATTATTTTCTCTTGCCTAATTACTTTGGCTAAGACTTTCAGTACTGTGTTGAACAACAGTGATGACAGTGGGCATCCTTGCCTTGTTCCAACTCCTAGAGGAAAGTTCTTCATGTTTTCACCATTCAGTGTGATATGAGCTATGGGTTTGTCATATATGGCCTTTATCATGTTGAGGCATGATCTTTCTAAATCTAATCTGTTAAGAATTTCTAATCATTGTGGGATGTTGAATTTTATCAAATGCTTTTTCTGCATCTATTGAGATGATTGTATAATTTTTGCCCTTCATCCTCTTGATGTGATGTATAGTAATATTTGATTTACATAGATGGAACCGTCCTTGCATCCCTGTGATAAATTCCATGTGATCATGATTTATCATCTTTTGTCATGCACTATTGGATTCAGTTTGCTAGTGTTTTTGTTGAGGATTTTTGCATCTGTGTTCCTCAGGGATATTGGCCTGTAATTTTCTTTTTATATTGTATCTTTTTCTGGTTTTGTCATAAGGGTTATTCCAGTCTGATAGGATGAGTTAGGAAGAATTCCCTTCAATTTTTTGTATCAGTTTGAGAAGAATTGGTGTCGGCTCTTCTTTAGAGGTCTGGTAAAATTCAGCAATAAAGCAATTTGATTCTGGGCTTTTCTTTTTTGGGAGACACTTCATTATTGATTCAATTTAGTTACTTGTTATTTGTTCAGGTTTTCTACTTCTTCTTGGTTCAATGTTTGTTATATGTGCCAAGCAACTTATCCATTTTCTGTAGGTTGTCTGATTTGTTGGCATATAATTGTTCATAATAGTCTCTAATGATTCTTTGTATTTCTGTGACATCAGTTGTAATGTCTCCTTTTTCATATTTGATTTTATTTAGTTAGGTCTTCCTTTTTTCCTTAGTTTAATTAATAGTTTGTCAATTTTGTTTATCTTTTCAAATAACCAACTTTTCATTTCATTGATCCATTGAATTTTTTGGTCTCTATTTTTTTTTTTTAGTTCTGCTCTTTCCTTCTGTTAATTTGGGTTTGATGTATGTATATCTTGCTTTTTTATTTCCTTGAAGTGCACTGTTAGACTTTTTTATATAAAATCTTTCTATTTTTTTTGTTATGTAGGCATTTATTGCTATAAACTTCCCTCTTAATACTGCTTGTTCTGTAGCCCATAGGTTTGGTATGATGTGTTACTATGTTCATTTGTTTCAATATATTTATTTTATTTCATTAATTTCATCATAGATCTATTGGTCCTTTGGGAACTTTTTTAATTTCCCTGTATTTGTAAAATTTTTAAAGTTCCTGTTGTTATTGATTTCTAGTTATACTCCATTGTAGTCTGAGAAGACAATTTGATTTCAAATTTTAAAAGTACATTGGGAACTCTTTTGCAGCTAAAAGATGATCTATTCTGCAGTATGTTTCATGTGCTGTTGAGAAAAAATGTTCATTGTGCAGCTGTTGCATGAAATGTTCTGTGAATATCCATTAGTTGTATTTGGTGTATAGTGAACTTTAAGTTTGATATTTCTGTGTTGATTTTCTGTCCAGATGATATGTCCAATGGCAAAAGTAGGGTGTTGAAGTCCTCAACTATTATTGTATTGAGGTCTATCTCTCTCTTTTCTCTCTTTAGCCGTAATAAAATTTGATATGTATATCTACTTTAATCAAGTATTTTCATTGTCTTGCCTTCAAGAACACCTTATAAAAGTTTTCCCTTTTCACCCGTTCAGTGTTGTCCTGAACCCCTTGCAGTCTGATGCTGCCCAATTCATGAATCACTGTCTGCTCAAATAAACTCTTTAAAATTTAAAAAAATGGTATATATATCTGGGTTCTTCTATGTTTGGTGCATATATATTTATAATTGATATATCTTCCTGCTGTCTCAATCCCTTTATCATTATGTTAATATAAGGACCTTCTTTGTCTTTTTAAATGTTTTTTGACTTTGTATCTATGTTGTTTGATATAAGTATATCTACTCCTGCATAGTTTTGGTTTCCATTTACATTGAATATCTTTTTCCATTCCTTCACTTTCAGTCTATGTTTTTTACAGATGAAGTTGAGTGTCTTGTAGGCAGCATATAGTTGAATCCTCATTTTTTTTAATCTACTCAGATAGTCTATCTTTTAATTGGGGAATTTAAACAATTAATATTCGAGGTTGTTATCAATAGATGAGGACTTACTCCTGTCATTTTATTAGTTTTTTTCTGATTATTTTGTATATCCTTTCTTCTTTTCCTCTTTGTCTTTGAAGTTTAGTTAATTTCTGTACTGATAACACTTGATTCCATTTTCTTTCTCCTTTGTGTATCTGCTCTACCCATGAGTTTTATCCTTTCATGTGTTTACATAGTGGTAATATTGTCTTTTTGTTTCCATATTTATAAATCTCTTAAGTATTTATTGAAGGGTCAGTCTAGTGGTGATAAATTCCCTCAGTTTTTGCCTATCTGGGAATGACTTTATTTCACATACATTTCTGAAAGATAGCTTTGTTGGGTATAGTATCCTTGACTGTCTGTTTTGATTTTTGACTTTTGAGAGTTTAATTGTAGTGTGCCTTGAATAGGATATTTTTGGGTTGAATCTATTTGGCTATTTTTGAGCTTCTTGTATCTGAATGTCTATATTTCTCCCAAGATTTGGAAAATTTTTGGCTATTATTTCATTGTATAAATTTTCCATGCCTTTTCCCATCTCTTTGCTTAATAGTTTCCCATATGCCACATAAACTTGCTTCATTCCTTTTTATTCTTTTTCTATTTGTGTCTAACTGGGTTATTTCTAAAGACCGGTCCACAAGTTCAGAAATTCTTTCTTCTATTTGATCTTGTCTATTGTTGAATCTCTCTATTGTATTTTTATTTCATTCATTGAATGATTCAGTTCCTAAACTTCTGTTTGGCTGTATTTTATGAAATTTATCTTTTTTGAATTTCTCATTCAGGTCATATATTGTTTTTCTTACTTCTTGTATTTGCTATCTGTGTTTTCCTATATCTTGCTGAATTTTCTTAAGATCATTATTTTGAATTTTTTAGGCTATTCATAGATTTCCTTTGCTTTGGGGCCTGTTACCAGAGAATTAGCATGTTCCTTGATAAGTTTTATGTTTCCTTGCTTTTTTTATGCTTCTTTTGTCCCTACATTGATATCTGCACATCTGGGGTAACAGTTGCTTCTTCCTATTTTAGGAGTAACTTTCATATGGAAAGACATTTTTCTGTAGATTTATCTACAGTGTCAGTTGTGTAGGGTGCTTTAGTTTTGATTATGGGTCAGTACAGTTGTGTAGTCTCTGTATGATTTATTTAGCTGTAATCAGCATCAGTGTGTTTGCAAGTTCCTCAGTGGCTTCAACTGTCATTGTTTGTGGAGGCTGTGGGGTAGCTTTTCTGGGGAGAATTATATCAAGCAGGTTGTTTTTTGAGCCCCCAAGTGGTGCACATGAACCCCAGAGATGGTGATGAGGGCCCCTGGGCTGGCAAGTACTTTTATTTTTAACTTTTATTTAAATTCCAATATTATATTATGCAAGTTAACTGTAGATATTAAAAATATAGTCTGGATCTTCTTACATTCTGGTCCATTTCATATCCTGATTAACCAAAAGTTAAACACCTTAAATACATGCTGAATTCCTTTTCTAAAACTGGACTTATGCCTCCCACCCAGGACATAGAAAGATGGAAAGGGTATTACTTTATCTGAACAACAAGGAGAAAATATAATTAACAGAAGCAACATTTTCAATAATCTATCAGTTTAGTGTGGATTATCATGAATATATAGAATCCCTAGGAGTGATAGACACAAGAGGAATTATGAAATATTTTCAGGCTCTTTTTCATAGACCTCACTGGGTTCTCAGAAGAAATAATTGGAAAGTTGATGCAGGTTTGGAAATGGGGAGTAACAGCCATTATTGGAAAGGCAGGAAACATCTCCTGGATCCATTCCTCTAACCCTCTACTAGGAAAAAAGAATAGCAAGCTCTTGGGGAAGAGTAGTAAACCCTATTGCCTTCAGGCACAGGTGTAAATCCACTGTGTATGAATAAAGGAAATGGAATGAAACTCCAATGCACTGGAAGAGGGCCAAGAAAACATATTTAGATAAGATAATTAAAGAGCCTCTGCCACTTGGGGAAGGTAAGGATCTTGAGTAAGCACAACTTCTGAGACCCAGGAAGAGAGCAGCTACCAAGAAGGGGCCTGACCATTCAAACACAAAACATGCCTATAATCTCAAGTATCAGAATATCAAGAACTGAATATTTAAGGAGAGTTTGTTACTTGGGGAAGTACTAACTAGAGCATGGAGAGAGATGCTCCTGAAAAACAGGCTTACAGAGCAAGCTGGGGTTAGAACAGAGACATTGAGAAAAATTCTGTTAATGTAGCCATAGAACTAAGCACAAGGTAATAGTAGAAGAAATTAGAGTAGGTGATACATATCAGATAACCAGAACAACAACAAGATGCAAACCCAGATCAGCTTATGAGAGGTTTAAATCAATGTTCCACATGAAAGTCCAAGTGTAAGAGGAGGTACATCCATTTCCAGGCACAAATACAATTTACGTCAGTGTTTAATGTCTTAAAAATTATGTCTGACGTTCAGCCAAAAATTATGAGATGCAGAAAGAAGCAAGTGAAACAAAAATTAATCAAAACAAACAAAACATCATTTACCCAAAAGAAGAAATAATCAGCTTGAACCAACATAAATATAGGTTATCTTAATCCATTTAGGCTACTATAACTAAATACCTTAGACTGAGTGATTTATAAACAACACAAATGTATTGCTCACAGTTATGGAGCTGGAAAGTTAAAGACCAAGGTGCCAGCATATTGGACGTTTGGAGAAGGCATGTGTCTCATAGATTGCACTTTCTATGTGTCTGCACATAGTGTTGTGGGGAAAACCTTCTTTGAGCCTCTTTTATAAGGGTAATAATCCCATTCATGAGGGTGGAGTTCTTATGACCTAATCACCCTCCAAAGCCCAACTTCTTAATATCATCATGTTGGGGGTTAGGTTTTAACATATGAATTTGAGGGGGACACGATTACACCATAGCATAGACAATATACATTATCCAATCTGAGGACCAAGAGAAGAAAGAATGAATACAGATGAAAAAAATCTTCAGAGAACTGTAGGCTTACCATCAAATGCACATTCATATAGATAATAGGAGTCTCAGAAAAACAGAAAAAAGGGAAATGAGCAAAAAGAATATTTGAAAAAAGTTATCACTGAAAATATAAATTTTGTGAAAAAATTACATACCCCATAGGCTTAGCCAGCTTTCAGGAGAATAAATTCAAATATAATCACACCTAGACATATTATATTTAAATTAAAAAAATCATCATAAATTGTTTACTAAGGGCAATATCTAGAAGAGATTTTCCAACATTTTCTTCTAGTATTCTTATGGTTGATGCCTCACATTTAAGTTTTTTACCCATCTTGAATCAATATTTGTGAGAGATGAGAGATATGGGTCCTGTTTCATTCTTCTCCATGTGGCTATCCAATTTTCCCAGCATCATTTATTGAATAGGGATTCTTTTCCCCAGTGTATATTATTGTCTGCTTGGTCAAAGATCAGTTGGCTGTATGTGGATGACTTTATATCTGAGTTTTCTGTTCTATTACATTGGTCTATGTCCTATTTTTATTCTAACACCATGCTGTTTTGGTTACTATAGTCTTGTAGCAAACTTCGAAGTATGGTACTATGATGCCACAGAAATAAAGCAGTGGAGAAGGGAGGAAGAGGGGATGGGGGAAAACCTACCTAACTGGCACAATGAACACTATCTAGGTGACAGGCACACTTAAACCGTGATTCAAGCATTATAAAAGTAATCCATGCAACCAAAATTATCATACTCCCATAATATTTTGAAATTAAAAAATCAAAGACAACCAGAAAATCTTAAAATTAACAAAAAAAATGACTTATTAACTAAACAGCGTCCTCTATATAATTTAAACTTACTTCTCATCTGGAACCTCAAAGGCCAGAAGACAACAGGATGACATTTGCAAAATGGTGAGAGAGGAAGAAAACTTTCAAACAAATATTTTGTGATCAACAAAACCCATTTTCAAAAATGGAGAACTTCACAATAACTCACAACTTTCACTCTTCTAACATCCACTTCCACAATCAAACTTCAGATAGTTTTCAAAACCTTTTCAAACATACATAAAAGCTTCTCAGTTTTTAAATGTTGAAAAATATTTCCCTGGAGCTTTTAATGTAAAAGGAAATTAAAATGGATAGAGTCAGAAAAAAGACATTAGAAAAGGTGTTTAAAAACTACATAGGGAGGACTTCCAAAATGGTGGAATAGGGATCTTGTTGAACCTTCTACCCAGCAAAAGAATTTAACTGGTGAAAATAATGTTTAAAAAAATGTATGAAATTGTCCTAAAAATATAACATCAATTGAACAAAATATACAAAAGATCTGTAAGAAGAGTAAGTCTCTGGCATTTGACCCCTAATATCCCCCACATACATACCAGCTCTGTGTTACAGAAGTTTTATTCTGAGTGCTCTACCCTGGGAAAGTATAACCAAGATGATAGAAAATCTATTTCACCCCAGCTCCCAAATAAGTCTACAGTTTTACACAAGGAGGACCAGGCTGCCTACATTTCTCACCACTATCCCAAGCTATGTGTTGTAGAAACTCTATTCCAGATAGGTGTAAGCTCCTTTTCTCCATCCCAACTACATTCACAGGGTGTAAGCATTTAGTCTCGTTGAGGCAGGCTAAGAATATTTGGGCACCAGTTGCCCCTGCACCAGATTGTTCATAGAGTGAAAGTCACATGCTGGAAAGAGCAAGTCAATAAGACCAGGGGCTTCCAGCACTCCCCATTGCCCAGATATAGAAAAATATTTCTTTCCAGGAAATATTTTCTCTGGCTCTGAGCTACAGTGTAGTGGACTCTTCCTAGGAAGAAAGAAAAGCTATAAGGATAAAGAGCTCTGAAGCACTCCTGAAGGAACTAACACTATTTGGAACAGATAGCGCAGAATTCCATGCTTAAGGGTATTGAGAAAAAAAGAGATATTGATGGAAAATAATTAAAAGGAGGATGGTAGCTCCATGATACAAGCAAAGTGTCAGAGCAACCAGAAATGAAATAAAGACAACCAATGAAAGATACAACTGAAAATAACCTTCCTGGGATCTGTGGTAACTGAGAAGACTATGATCATATACTATACTGCACCCACTCAGGTGCAATCAGAACAGGACATGGAGAAGAACTAGAAGCATTCATCAAGCCAGAGTGAGCCATCAACATGGAGTAAAAACCTTATAGGCAAAAGGGGTTTAAACACAATCACTGACCAAACATTGACTGAATAAGCAAGAGCTCTGATACAGGGCCAATTTCTAGAAATCTGGGCTTAAAAATAAAATCAGGTTAATTTCTGCCATGCTGGAAGAAAGTGTGCATGGCCTAGGGTTCATCTTATCCAAATTAATCAGAGAGGAAAGCCAAGATACCAATTCCTGGCTGAACACAGGGACAAATGAACATAAATTCTTTGAACTGTAATGTTACCCCCTAAGCTACACACACATCCAATGACAAAGGACAAGATTATAACTATCTATGGGGACTTAAAGAAAACTTTTGATCAGCAAGTGGCTTATAATAACTCAGAGAAAATCAATAAGTAGCTGGTCTAAAAGATAAAAAACAAGGAGAAAATATGAGCAAGAATAATAGCAGATGTAGACTGTGGGGGAAATAGACTTCACAGAATTAAATCAACTAGGTCATTAAACAAAAAAACAAAACACCAAACAAGAACAACCATCAATCAGTCTGGGGAGAGGAGTAGAATGAGTGTCCATATTTACAATATATTTAATATTATCTAAACTATCCATTGTTTAACCAAACAATTTTAAAACATACAAAGAAACAAGAAAGTGAGAAATTTAGACAGGAAAACAGGCAATGGAAAATGCCTTTGAGAAGAACAAGTGGTGGTTGGAAGACGAAGTCTTCAAATCATCTATTACAAATATGTTCAAATAACTACAAGAAACCATGTTTATAAAAGTAAAGAAAGGCATAATGACAATGTCTTATGAAATGGAGAATACCAATAATGAGATAGAAATGATTTTTAAAGAGCTAAATTAAAATTCTGAAGTTGAAAATTACAATAATTGAAATAAAAAAATGCTAGAAGAGCTCAATGGTAAATTGGAAATGACAGACGAAATAATCAGCAATCTTAAAGATGGACTAATAGAAATTATGCAATCTGAATAACAGGAAAAAAAGAATGACAAAACATGAAAGGAGCTTCAGAAATGTGGGATACAATTAAGCTCACCAGCATATGTATAATGGGGGTGCCAGAAGAAGAGGTGAAAGAAAGGAGCGGAAAAATATATGAAAAAATAATGGCTGAAAACTTCCCAAATTTGATGAAAAACATTATGCATCCAAGAATCTCAAAAACCCCAAGTAGGATCAATGCAAAGAGATCCACATCCAGATACAACATAGTAAAAATAATGAAGATCAAAGACAAAAGAAAAAAATTGAAAAGCAGGGAGAGAAAAATGACTCACTGTGTACAAAGGGAACCCCAATAAGATTAACATCTGGCTTATAATTAGAAATAATGGAGGCTAGAAGGCAGAGGGATGACATGACTAAAGTTCTGAAAAGTAAACAAAAACAATACACACAGACTTTGTATACTTTATATCCAGCAAAATCATACTTCAGAAATAAAGATGCTGTCAAGACATTCTCTGATCCACAAAAAACTGAGAGAATTCTTTGTTAGATGACCTATCTTATATACTAAAAGAAGTTCTTCAGGCTAAAAGCAGGTGACACTAGAAAGTCATTTGAATCAACACAACAAAAGAAGGGTGACAAAGGTAGATACTTTTGTAGGCAACTACAAAAGACAATATAATCGAATATCTCTTCTCCTTTCTTTTCTCAATATATTTTAAAAGAAATTTTATAAAAATGCAAATATCTGTATTGTAATGAAGAGATCCAGAAAGAGTGAATAAAAAGGTTAATATAACGAACTCTATAAATACATACTTGCTTGCTTTTTTCCTTCAATTTCTTTAAAAGACATACGATTATATGCCATTTAGTAATTATATACTAATTATTAAGAAATATAACAATATTTATCGTTTGGGGATTTTTTGATAAAGGCCATTCTCACTGGAGATAAGTGATATCTCATTGTGGTTTTGATTTGCATTTCCCTGATGATTAGAGTTGTTGAGCATTTTTCCATATGTTTTTTGGCCATTAGTCTGTCTTCTTTTGAAAAGTTTCTGTTCATGTCCTTTTCCCACTTTTTGATAGGGTTGTTACATTTTTTCTTACTGATTTGCTTGAGTTCTTTATGGATTCTGGTTATCAGCCCTTTATCGGATGTATAGCACACAAATATTTCCTCCCGGTCTGTAAGCTGTCTATTCACTCTAATGATTGTTTCCTTGGCTGTGCAGAAGCTTTTTAACTCGATCAGGTCCCATTTATTTATTTTTGCTGTTGCTGTGATTGCCTTTGGGGTCTTCTTCATAAATTTTTTGCCTAGGCCAATGCCTAGGCAATGTCAAAAAAAAATATTTGGGGCTTTAACATATATAGTTGTCCTATGTATAACAATAATATTCAATAGTGTGATGGAGAGAATATAATTCTCTATGGAGATAAAGTATTCATATTTCACTGGTACTGGAATAAGGAACAATCTCCAGGATGCACACTATGTTAGGTCATAAACCAAGCCTCAATAAATTTAAAGAATACATTATAAATCAACAAATAAAATATAAAGCTAAAGTAAATTCTAGTAAGTTAAGATTATATTATATGATTTAGTAAGACTAAGAAAATATCTTTTTTTCCTTTTTTTTTAATTTCAAGGTATTATGAGGGTACAAACATTATGTTTACATTTTATGTCTTTTCCTCACCCAAGCGAGGGTTAGAGGCATGCCCTTCACCTCTACAATGCTCCCCATGTCCTTTAGTTGTGGGTTTACCTCCCCCATTCCCTTAATCCCTGGAGAGTATTACTGCCATGTGAGCACCCTTGTGTTCATTAGTTAGTACCAATTTGATGGTGACTACAAGTGGAGCCCATTCTTCCAATCATGTGATACCTCATTTTGGATAATGGGCTGAAGTTCAGCTGTAGACAGCATATATTTTGATCTTTTATTTACATCCAATCAGCTTATAGCTACCTTTGGATTTGATTATTTTTAGTTCATCAGTATTTTATGTTATTATTGATATGTTTGGATTTGAATCTGCCATTTTGCTTTTTGTTTCCTATGTTTCATACCATTTTCCCCTCCTTTCTTTGTATTTTTCTTATTAGTTGCTTCCTTTCCAGTGTACGTTTAATTATTTTAATTATTTTTAAATGGATAGAGCTGGAGCCCATTCCACTAAGTGAAGTATCCCAAGAATTGAAAAACGAGCACCACATGTACGTACCATCAAATTGGTATTAACTAATCAACACTTATGTGCATATGTAGTAATAACATTCATCGGGTGTCGCTCTATGGGAGGGGGGAGGAAGGGATGGGTATATACACACCTAATGGGTGTGGTGCGCACCATCTGGGGGATGGACATGGTTGAATCTCTGACTCGGATGGGGCAAGGGCAATATACGTAACCTAAACATTTGTACCCCCACAATATGCAGAAATGTAAAAAAAAAAAGACTAAATTAAAAAAAGAAGAAAAAATAAAACAAATAAACAAAAATGAATGAGTAGGACTACATCAAACTAAAAAGCTTTTGCACAGCAATGGAAGCAATCAACAAAACAAAAAGGCAACCTATATATTGGAAGAAGATATTTGAAAATAATTTATCGGATAAAGAATTAATATACAAAATATATAAGGAACTAATACAACTTAATGGCAGAAAAACCCCAAAAGACCTGATTAAAAAATGGAAAAAAGGTACAAATATTCATTTCTCCAAAGACAATACACAAATGGTCAACGGTTATGTGAAATGGTGTTCAACATCATTAATCATCAGGCCAGTCAAAACCATAATGAAATATCACCTGATATCTATTAGGATTGCTATTTTCAGCAATAAAAGATAAATGTTAGTGTGGATGTAAAGAAAATACAACCTTTGAACACTGTTAGTGAACATGTACGTTGATACACCCACTGTAGGAAACAGTATGGAGTTTCCTCAAAAATTAAAAAGAGATGTCCTATTGTGCAACTGAATACTAGTCTTATTCCTTCTATCTAACTGTATTTTTACACCTATTAACCATCTCCTCTTTAACCACTCCCCACTACCCATTTTGCCTCTGGTAACCGTAATTCTACTCTTTAGCTCTATGAGTTCAATTTTATTTTATATCCCACAAAATGGAGCTACCATATTACCCAGAAATCCGACTTCTTCTTTGAGTATATACCTAAGGGAAGAAACATCAAGATCTCAAAGAGATATTTGCACCCCCATGTTCATTTTGGCATTATTTACAATAGCCAAAACATAGAAGCAATCTAAATGTCTATTGATAAATGAACCAGATAAAGAATATATGATACACACATGCAATGGAATATTATTGAGCCTTAAAAAGAAGAAAATCCTTCCATTTGTGAAAACATAGATGAACTTGGGAGGATATTATTCAAAGTGAAATAAACCAGATACAGACAAATACTACATAATGCCAGTTATATGATGAATCTAAAATAGTCAAACTCATTGAAGCAGAGAGTTGTATGGTTGGGGCCAGGGACTGGCAGAAGGGGGAAAGTTGGAGTTATTAGTAAAATGATACAAAATTTCCATTATGCAAGATATAGAATTCCTACAAATCTACCCTGCAGAATAGTGCCTATAATTAAAAATACTGTTGTATGCTCACAATTTACTAAGATAGTAGATTTTATGTTAAGTGTTATTAATAATAACAATAAATAAATAAATGAAGAGGAAAGGAGAAAACTTTTGGAGGTGATGGATAGGTTTATAGCATAGATTGTCCTGATGGTTTCACAGATGTATACTTACCTCTAAACATATCAAATTGTACACATTAAATATGTACAGCCTTTAGAATGGCAATCATACCTAAGTAAAGTGGTTTAAAAATTAACAAACTAAATGCATAACACATATTAAAAAGATTCTACACCACATCCATGTGGGATTTATTCTAGGAATTCAATAATGGTTTCACATCTGAAAATTAAATAATGTAATGTACTACATCAGTAGAATGAAAAATTCAAATGATCATTTCAATAGATGCAGAAAAAGCATTTGACGAAATACAATACACTTTCATGATAAGAGAATCAACTACTTAGGAATAGAAAGGAGCTTCCTAAACTCAACAAAAGGTATCTATGAATAATTAAATTACAATCACACTTAATGATTAACATCTGAATACTTTCCTCTAAGATCAGAATCAAGAAAAGGATGTTTACTCTCACTTCCTCTTTTCATATTGTATTTGAGGTTATAGCCGGAGCAATTAGGCAAGAAAAAGATAGAAAGCATCCAGATTGAAAAGGAATATATAAAATGATCTTGATTTGCCAATGACTTAATTTTGTATATAGAAAAACATAAGGGATCCACTTAAAACTATTAGAAATAATGAAT
>NW_012154840.1:1949988-1955685 GCF_000956105.1 Propithecus coquereli
TTTATCCCTTACCCCCTCCCACCCTTCCACCTTTTGGAGTCTCCAATGTCTATTATTTCACTCTATACAACTATGTGTACCCATAGTTTAGCTCCCAATGGTAAGTTAGAACATGCAATATTTGATTTCCTGATCCTAAATTACTTTACTTAGGATAATGGCTTCCAGTTGCATTGAACTTGATGCAAAAGACAATAATTCATTCTTTTTTATGGCTGAGCAGTATTCCATAGTATATATGTACCACATGCTATGTAGTATTAATGATAAAAGTGAAAATAACTCAATTAAAAATGAACAAAGGATCTGAATAGACATCCCTCTAAAGGAGATAAATGGCCAATAAGCACATGAAAGATGATCAACATCATCCATCGTCACAGTAATGCAAGTAAAAATTACAAGCAGATACAATTTCACACTCAGTAGGATGTATATAATCGAAAATATAGTCAATAATGAGTGTTGGCAAGGGTGTAGAGAAATTGAAACCAAAATGTAGTATTGGTGGAAATGTTAAATGGTGTAGAAAGTAGATTATTGCTTGCCTAGGTATAGTACTCCTATCAATAGACTGGTAAGGATTTATAGGGGAATTGATAGTGAGTGCTTATGATGTAGAGAAATTGAAACCAAAATGTAGTGTTGGTGGAAATGTTAAATGGCATAGAATTTTTGGAACAGTTATAAAATTCCTTCAAAATTTTAAACATAGAGTTCCCATATGACCCAGCAATATCACTCCTAGACACATCCAGAAGAGAAATGAAAACTTATGCCCACACAAAAACTTGTACAAGACTGCTCATAGTAATAGTATTTTCAATAGCTACAAAGTGGAAACATGCTCAATGTCCACTAACTGAAAAATTTATAGATAAATACATGGATTACATATATGATGGAATAACACTCCACCATAAAATGAAGTAATGATACATGCTACAACATGGATTAACTTTGAAAACACTCTAAGCAAAAGGAGCAAGACACAGAAGATCACATATTATATGATTCCATTTATATGAAATATCCAGAATAGGCAATTCCATAGAGAGTGAAAGTAGATTATTGCTTGCCTAGGTACAATACTCCTGTCAATAAGCTGGTAGGGATTTCTAGGGGAATTGATGGTGACTGCTTATTTGTATGGGTTTGTTTTTAGGGTGATGAATATGTTCTAAAATTTGACTATGTTCATGGTCACATAAATCAGTGAGTATACTAAAAATGTTGACTTGTGCAATTTAAAGGTGTAAATTTTATGATATGTAAACTGTTATCTTGACAAATCTGTTTAAAAAGCTTATGAAGTTTTATCTTCATTTTTGAAGGTATTTATCATTTAGTAATATATTAATATTTATGTTTGGGTTTATCTACTGTAATAAGAACTGTCATTTATATTTAAAAAAATGAACCAAAAGAATGTTTATATTTCCACTTAGGTGAATAATTTCTATGCTATAGGCTTATCAGTAGAACTACATAACCATGACTATTACATCCATGCCATATGGTGGTAATTTATTCTAATCGAAAATTCCTTTTTTAAAGTTGAATCATCCTTTATGAAATATTGTTGGATCTTTCAATAACATTCCCATAGAGTAATGGTCAAAAAATTAAAACAATTACAGATTCCAATAATTCAATATGCTCTCCGGAGTAGAAAATAAAATCTTGAGGGAAGAAAGAAAAAAATACGAGTTTTGAAAAGTATGTATAACGACCCTCTTTTACCTTACCCCCTTATATCTACAAGATTAAGTGTTCATGAAAAAGAAAACAAAACAAAGCTAAGCTATTTGTATTCTGAGTATTATATCTGGCTATCTGAAATGATCAGCTTTGCTTACTTTAGCATTTTGGGTAGGTTTCAATCTAAACTGGTAGAGTATTTTCTACAGTGTTTTCCTTTAGATATAGACAGCTCCAATGTATTTTCTGAATCATCAAAGAATTCACATATGGTCATTTCAAAGCATCTGGTATCTCTTTGAAGAAATATTTTCAAATTGGAGTAAATCTAAAGGCAGAGAGCATGTAACCTCACCACTTATTTGGACAATGTTTGTGTCATTACGCTGCTGGAGGAATGAAATGTGAAAAGCAGTACAGTATAAATTGTTCAATATGGTAGACACTGTTCTCAAGTGGTTTACCAGCTGTATGACCTTTGAAAAGTTTTTTGACCTCTCTTTATTTTATCTATCCATCTGTAAAATTGTAGGTAATTATAATTCTCTCTCTCGCAGGGTTTTTGTGAGAATTAAGTTGGATAATATGCATAAAGCATGTAACAATCCCCATCACATAATAAGTGTTCAATAAAGGTTTTTTACTATTATGATAGTAGGTCCAGCACTGTGGGAATACAAAAATAAATGATTTGATCCCTGCCCTTAAAAGCTTATGTTTTAGTTGAAGAAGTAATGGTTACATGTCAAAATGATAAAAATATTTCGATAATTAACTAATAATACAAACAAAGCAGCAGTACAAGAGATGCCAGGAAATTACATGTAAGTGCCAAGTGAGCAGATATGTTGGGCTGGAGTAATAAGTGGAGACTCGTGAAACAAATAAAATTTGATCTGTGGAAGTGGTAAAGAGTAAGATTTAGGGCAAAGAGCAGCAACAAATGTGTAAATGTTGAAATAAAAGTTGTATCAATGTATTACTCAACTACATTAGCGTAACTCAATCTGGGGGTGAATACCTTAGCCAGGCTCAAATAAACAAGCAAACAAAAAACACCTATAAAGTAACAAGACTGAAAATTTTAACTTACAATTTTTTCCTATGGGAAGTCTATAAGCTACCATTAATTTCTTCCTTATAACGTTCAGATTGTTTATATGTCTTTTGTTTCCTCTAGATCCTCTCTGTTTATGTTTGTAGTAAAGACATTACCTTATTCTTTTTTTTTAAATAGTCAGCATCCAACCACAAGAATATAGCTCTCTGTTTATTTTGTTTTTTAGTTATGATTAATAAGCACTCTGTTGTCTTTCTTATCTCTTAATATTATTTATGGTTAAATTTCTGAAAAACTGCACCATGTGCTTGGCAAGTGATACATATTACCAAAGGTCACTGGAGATTGTTGTAGAAGATGTTCTATCACTGGACATAATTACCAAACAGAATGACCCAGGTTGTGGATTACTCTTACATTTTCCTTAGTAGATTCTGAGATTATGCTTCTTTGAAATTTAAATAAAACTTCACTTATTAAAAGCTGAAAAAATCCAAAAAAAATTTAAAGAATCTCATATAGTCAGTTTTATTTTACTTTTTATTTCTATTTTATAGAATATTCCTTTTGTACAACATAAGATGAATGAAAATCATACAATTTAATATTATCTGTCTATCCATCTATCTATCTAGATTCTTACTCTGAGGTCAGTGGAAAATAGTTTTTTCATAAGGGGTCCTTTAGCTTCAATTCTCAATTATCAACTCATTTGGTTTGCTTAAAAGCTAAACTTGTATCAACATATTACATATCTAATATTAGTCTTGTCTGCTTGTTGATTCATAACTAAGATTTTGGGAGTCCTTGATGAAATGAGAACAAAAGAGGGATATATTGATTGTATATTTTAGTGTAAGATTGCTAGCTGTCCTTTCTTTGGAAAAACTATCCTTTATTCTGAGATTATATCTGTCCTACTTCTTTTGGTATTAAAATTGCCTTTCCAACTTCCAGTTTTCGCTAACATAGGTAGCCCATTTCCCCCAGTCTTTCCTCTTGCAGATAAAATTTCCTCGATGTAACACATCAAAGAGATATCAGACTCTAAATGATGAGGAGAAAAAAGTAGACTAGCTAGGGACATTGAGGCTTTAGTAATGACTTGGTGGTTAATTCCTTGGGATTTCTTTTATTTCCCATATACCCTGAACAGGGACCTGGAGAAGCTCCCAACCAACAACCACATAACCACCAATAAGCAGTCAAAAGATACAGGAAGTCTGTTATCCTCAATAAGGAGACTGAAAAAAGGGTAGTCTAGCAGAACAGGAAAAAACTTTTTATTATTATTGTTTGTTTGTTTGTTTGTTTGTTTTTTACAATACATGACCTACTCCTGCAAAACACCAATGGACAAGCTGATACCTCCAACAGGTTAAGTAGGGCCTAGTGGAGAGCTCAACTTCCTTCCTCCTCTTCCCTGTAGAAACAGGGGCTGGTGTTTTGTTTTCCCTGAATGGTGGTGTAGAGAGGGCCAAGCAAGGACCTGATGTTATCTTTTGCCTGGTGGAAGCAAGCTTTCCTCATAATCCCTCACCAGGGTGATGTTGGCAGGACTGAGCAAGAAGCTGATCTTCTACCACCACATGATGGCAGCAGTTAGTGCTCCAATTCCTCTACCCTTATAGTTTTAGTGGGGTCCAGCAGGGAACTGAACCTCTATACCAACCCAGCAACAAAATTTTGTGTAAGACAGGCTAGTGGGCACTCTGCTTACTCATCACCCTGTACCCCAATGTCAGCAACACACCAAGGAAGATGAGTCTGCGCCCACTCCCAGCAACAGTGAGACTCAATAAAGTATGAGGAGAAGCTAGATGGTATTCCTTTACACGCCCCTGGTGCCCCTTCTGTCAGTAGGGCCCAAATGGGGGATGAGTTTCCATCATCACCCGGCATCAACAAGGAGGAACAGGCAGTGAGAGCTGAGCTAGTCAACATATTCTTCTACTACTCTAGTCCCTGGTGTAGGCAGGGATACTGAGTTTACAACTCACGCATCTTCAATGATGTGATATTGGTCAGAATTACACTTTTATGGGGTGGTGTTAGTTGGTTCCAGTGGGTAACAAGTTCTGTCCAATCCACATCTGTGTGCTACACCTAAACATGGTGAATCCCTACTGAAAAAATAAAATAAGATCTAGAGTTTGACAACAAAATACCCAAAATGCCTAGGATAAAACCAAAATCACCCATCATATTAATCAGGACAACCACAACTTGAACAAGGAAAAAGAGTCAAGAGTTGCTAATACTTACATAACAGATATTGGAATTATTTGAAAAGAATTTTAATTCATCTGTCATAACAATGTTTTCCATGAGCAATCATGAACACATTTGAAACAAATGAACAATAGAATATTTCAACAAATAAATAGAAGATAATAACAAAATACATGGAAATTATAAAAGTAAAAAAAATCAGGTAACTGAATTTTTTTAAAAAAATAATTAAATTGGATTAATAATACAGTGGAAATGATAGAGGATAGAATCATTATACTTGAGGATAGATCAGTAGAATTTACCCAATATGAACACCAGAGAGAAAATAAAGTTGAAAAAAGGACACAGCCTAGGGGACCCATGAGAATATATCAGAAGATGTAATATTCATGGTATCAGGATGTCAGAAGGAGAAGAAAGAGAGCATGGAACTGGAAAAGCAATCAAAGAAATAATGACTGAAAACTATTCTAATTTGGCAAAAAAAAAAATCATAAACAGTGCTCGCTTCGGCAGCACATATACTAAAATTGGAACGATACAGAGAAGACTAGCATGGCCCCTGCGCAAGGATGACACGCAAATTCATGAAGCGTTCCATATTTTTTTCCTTTTACAATAGCCTCAAAGAAAATTAAATATCTAGGAATATACCTAACAAAAGATGTAAGAGACTTATACAGGGAGAACTATGAAACACT
>NW_012154840.1:1957261-1963237 GCF_000956105.1 Propithecus coquereli
AATAAATAAAATAAAAAAGTTAACCCAGTCAAAAAAAAATCATAAACGTACAATTTTAAGAAGCAGAGGAAATTCCAAATAAGATAAACCCAGAGAAATGTATGCCTTGGCACACCAGAATTGAACTTCTGAAAACCAAACATAAAATATCTTGAAAACAGCCAGGAAGAAATAATGCATTACCTACATGGAAACACAATTTCAATTGACAGAAGATTTCCCATGTGAATCCATGAAGGCCAGAAATAAATGGCACAGCACTTTTCAAGTACAGAAATGAACTGTTAACTGCAAATCCTATATTCAGCAAACATATGCTTTAGGAATAAAAGGAAACTTCAGGAAAAAACAAACAAACAAACAAAAAACTTACGAAACAAACAAACAAAATAACAACAAAACCTTCAACTACCATATGATCCATATGATACAGCAATTTCACTCTTGGGCATTTAACCCAGAGAACTTAAAACTTACATAAATATTTAAAGATTTATTTGTATTAGAACCAAACTGAAACTGCCAAAATATACTTCAATAGGTGAGTGGTTAAACAAGCTGTGGTACATCTATACTGAACAATAGAAAAGGACACATTATTGATACAATAACTTGAATGGATCTTAGGGGGCATTAACCTGTGTGAAAAAAGCCAATGACAAAATTTTAGATATGGAGAAAAACATAAATGATTGCCAGGGATTAGAGATGGGAGTGTTCATGCCTATGTTTATAAAAGGACAGCATAAGGGATCCTTACATTAATGGTACAGTTAATAAATTAATTATCATGGTAGTTACACAAACTTACACTTTTGATAAATTGCACAACACACACACACGTGCATGCATATGCATGTATATGCATACACACATAAAAACGAGAGCACGTAAAATCTGAATAATGTTGGTGGATTGTACTTTAAAGTCGGTTTCCTGGTTTTGATATTGTATAGTTATGCAAGACCTTACTATTAGGGGAGATCAGGTAGCGCCTATATAGGATATAATGGACTGAATATGTTCCCTCAACATTCATATGTCGAACCCCTAATTCCCAATTTGATTGTATTTGGAGGAGGTACCTCTGGGTATAATTAGGTTTAGATGAGGCTATGAGGGTGGGGCTTCCATAATGGGGTTAGTGTCCTTAGCTACCATGTGGAGACACAGCAAGAAGGTAGCCATCTGTAAGGCAGGAGGAGGGTCCACACTAGGAACCAAATCAACTGGCACATTGATCTTAGCCTTCCCAACCTCTACCACTCTAAGAAATAAATGTCTGTTCTTTAAGCCACCCAGTCTATGGTATTCTGTGATAGAACCCTGAGAAGACTAAAACACAAGGTCTCTCTGTATCTATTTTGGGAATTTTCCATGAATATATATTTATTTCAAAGCATTTTAAATAATGAGTGACAACAATAAAAATAGGTCTTTCCTTTAGGAAATCATGGGGATTTTAAGAAATCATGGGGACTACTTAGTAGTCAGTGTTTTAAAATTTTAATTTGTTAGCAAAATAAAAAGTTGATGACAATGTTAGTCTCTACAATATATTTTTTAAATGTTGCTGATCTTCAAATTATAAATGACTTAGAATTATTGAAATAAATAAGGTCAGAGTGTGGCTTTTGACAGGAAGTAAGAATGAAAGAAAGAGAGGAAGGCAAGCGGGTAAATAAAGTTTGGAGATTTTTTTTCTTTGTCTCTCCGTTTCAACATGCTCTGCTTATTTCAAGAAAATATAAGTCATAGCATAAAAAGTAATAAAATAAAAACATTAAACCCACTTTCATGTACACTGGGCTTATGGCTATGCATAAAAGCATCAAAACTGCGTCACTGTAAGTATGGTTTAAAGGGATTCCATTTCTGGGGTCACGGGAACACTCCTCTCAAGTAGTGAATAAACTCGAATAGAACTGGAGTATCTTTTTATTTTAAGTTTTTGGAAACTGAATTTCAGCAACTATAAGAAAATTTGCTGGGAAATGACATATTTGGATACTTACCCTCTTTATTTTTTTAATTATTTCATATGAACAAAGATGACTTTGGAAGAACAGAAGCAAGGTAAACATAGTGAGTGCAGAATGGGTAAAGACTAACTGAGGAAGCTGATTTCCCCACAACCTCACCAACACTGGTTACCATTAGCCCTTAGCTGTTTTAAGTTGCATTTTCTTTGTAAGTGAAATTATAATTCACTTTTCACATGTTTATTAACCATCTTGGTCTTTTATTCTGTGAATTTCCTCTCCATTGGTTTGTCTATTTTTATCTTTTTCTTATTTATTTGAAATAATTTTTTGCACATAAATGTAATACAAATATTCCCCCAGTTTGTTTTTTCTATTTTGTTTATGTTGGGATTTTTCCCATTGAAATTTTAAAATAAGTATTATGTCAAGTTAATTTATTCTCTTCTGCTTTTGGACATCCCATAATGCTTAGAAAAGTCTTTTTTTCTTGAAATTTTATGGATCTTGTTTCTACATTTATTGCTTGAATCCACTAGGATTATTTCTTTGGTTACTTAAAACAATAGGGGATTAGATGTTTTTTCCTGAAAATGGTTAGTCCAGAAATTCCCAACCATGGTATCTTGAATTCATCACAGATGTCATCTCATTAGCCTTGGGAGTGGCCTGGCAGAGTTCAGGCTGCCAGGGATCCTGGATCAGTTGCCTCCAAGCATGAGCAGTCTCTTCTGTGCATTCATCCCAGTGTGCCATATAAATATAATTGAGCGTGTGTCATTACTTAAAAAATGTTGGGAGGCCCTAGAGTTGACTGTTGTCCCAATACCATTGGTTGACTAATTAAATGTTTCCCCACTGATTTTAAATGCCATCCTTTTAAATATTGACTACGCATGTATATTCGGCTATGTTTTTGAACTCTATTTTTTACATTGATATATTCCCTCCATTTATACATTATTTTAATTATTAGAGAATTAGTGTAAGTTCTTGTCATAGTGGCTATTCATTCAAACATATGCATGGGACATCTATCATGTGCCAAATACAGTGTGAGGTATCGGTGGTGAAAACTTCCTGTTCTCATGGAGCTTACATTCTGGTGCAGGATAAGTATTAATAAATAGTATTAATAAAAATTAGTGTAATATTTAGTATGTTAGGTGGTAATAAGTACTATGGAGAAAAATAAATCAGGGAAGGCAGATAGTTACTCTTGGGGTGAAAGAGGATTGTAGTTCAAATAGAGTAGTTAGGGACGACCTTAAGGAGAAGGTAACATTTGAAGGAGATGAAGGGGAAAGCCTTGAGGTTCTTTGTAGTTGAATGTTACAGACAGAAGGAACAGCAATTATAAAGGCTTAGAGGTGGAATGTGTCTGGCATGGTCTAGGAAGAGCAAGGAGGCTGATGTGGGTGGAGTAGAGTGAGCAAGGGAAAGTAGTTGTAGGACTTGAGGTCAGAAAACAGTAGGCCAGATCATGTATCCTCTTTTAGCTATATTTATTTTTATTCTGAATAATATGACAAGCTACTACAGGACTCAAATCAGAACCTAGAGCACTAGGTAAATACTGGTTCTAATGTCTACCACCTTATAGACCAAGAATATTCTCTATCTTATCTCTCTTCTTATTCATAGCTCTTCTGTATTGGTTCAGTTCTCTCTTGGCCGTTTAACTAAGGTCTTGTTCCGGCACCTATCCCCTTCAGGTGATTTCTTGCATTGCTTATACTCCGATGTAGCTGGTAGTTTCTCTTATTAAAAAATAGAGAAGAACCAGCAAATATATAATCTCTGGCAGAATACACTGTCTAGAAGGGAACCCTGGAATATAAATGTGCTGACTTCTTTAGGGCCCAAATGTGTAGGCCTAATTTGACTTCTGATTAAATAGCCATAGGAGGCCTTACAATTAACCATTCTCCTTATTCCAATTTCTTCTTCCCTGTCAGTTTTCAATACTCACTTCAGACAACTTATCTTTATTTCTAATTGCTACTTGATATAACTTAGCTTGCACAAATTTTTATTAGTGTAAATTAGATCAGCTTGTTAAATCACTTTATTTCATACACATATATATGTTAATATCCTCCTACTTGAGTATGATTTCACACCTTTTTGTGTGTAAAATAAAATGCATGAGTTTTGTGCCCATCCTTTCTTCCTCCCCTTAGAGACCATTTTAATATGTTTTCATGTTTTGCCATTATGTTATGGTAGTTTAGGTAATCTGATAAGGAAGTGGAATAGATAAATGTATATGTTAGATATTTTATATTTATACTCCTGAATTAACAAAAATCATAATTTTCTATTATAGAAGAATGTCTGAAAATCTTGGATATATACCCTATAATCTTTGGAAGCCTATATGCAAAATGACCTTTAATTTTCCAACCATGTTTATTGTTTACAGAGTCTGATCTGTTTTCCTACAAGCTCCAGTAAGGCCACATGATTTGATCTATATTTCAGTGCTTCTTTTAACTTGGCTCATTTTGCTTGAATTTACACTTACCTCAGCAATAACACAAAGTAAAAGAAAATATTTGTTCTTTTTATATATCTATTATACTCTTAAATTTATTTACTGATAATATAATCTGTGAATAATTTTTAAAATATCATATCCATATTTTTCTTTCGAACATTGGAGTTGGAAAGTATAGCCTTCCCTAATTTGTTGGCATTAAGGATATCAGCGAGTGAAAACATAGACTGCACATTCTTGCTGCATTGGCAATATATGGCATTTTAATTTAAATTAAATTAGTCAATATACATGAAAGCACTTTGTGATTTGTAAAACAAGCTATAAACGTGATCTAGCTATTTAATTAAAATTATTGACATCTGGTATCAGGTTTCAGGTGGAAACGAAACAAAGGGTTATTTTAGGAAGCTCTGTCTTAGGTCATTTGCAAAAATGTGCCAGAATTCAGCATCTGCTATTTCAAACATTATTAAATATTCGATCACTTTCAGTAATGTACTTATCTATTTTAGTCATTGTTTTCAGTAACTTACCCTCAAAAGAATTTCTTTAGAGAATAACTCTAGTACTTGTCCACTTGTAAACATACTCTGGCATTTAGAAAAATTTAAACTTTCTGAAAATATGACAAGAAATTAATAGTACTTTTAATTAATAATATGAAAATAAATGATAAAATTTCTACCTTGAATGTGTTCTAAATTATTATAAACATTCACTCCAGTTCAATTTCAGAATAAAATCCAAGCTAATAGTACTATAGCCTTAAAACTACATGGTAGAGACAATCACATGACCAATAGCTTCTTCCTAAGCAACCGTTCTATGGGGATAAGTGTGGGTTACTCTAACAAGGGCAGAAAAAAATAGTGGCTTGTCACAGAAGACTCTTTTATCTTTGGGATGGTTATTTTTATCTTTGGTCCCTTCTTATCTCCTTTCTTATCCTCCTTCTCTTCACTGACATGCATCCATCCTGTACCATATTACTTAAATACCTTGTTTTCAGTAACTAAGCACAGAGTCTATGGAGGTTAAAAAGCCTTGAAGACAAAAGGTAATGAATTTTCTCTGGATAAGAGTCTGGCCCCATTGCAAGAGATGTAAGAGATATTTTTAGCAATGGTGTCTGGCCAGTGGCCCTTCCCATTTATCTTCTTTCTCTCTACATATGCCAGGTCTGCTTGTGCACCCAGATAATTGTTAGCACAAGAAATATTTTCCTCAACCAAAAAAAAGCATCATTTTTCCTCTAGATGCACACATTGTCCAAGTATGTGTTTATATGTTCATTGATTTATTCAATAAATGTTGTTAGCACCTATTACAATATGTGCCTGATAGCCTTTTATGTACTGCGGATACAGTTGTGAAAAAATCAAAGTTCCTGTGCTTGTGGAGCTTACATTCTGGTGCAGGATAAGTATTAATAAATAGTATTAATAAAAATTAGTGTAATATTTAGTATGTTAGGTGGTAATAAGTACTATG
>NW_012154840.1:1963927-1982646 GCF_000956105.1 Propithecus coquereli
TATTTTATGGTGATCTGTGATCAGTGGTCTCTGATGTTACTATTATAATTGTTTTGGGAAGCCACAAACCATGCCCATATAAGATAGAAAACTTAATAAATAAATGTTGTGTGTTCTGACTGCTCCACCGACCAGACCTTCCTTCATCTTTCTCCCTCTCCTTGGGCCTCCCTATTCCCTGAGATACAACAATATTAAAATTAGGCCAATTAATAACTATAAAATGTCCTCTAAGTGTTAAAGTGAAAAAAAATTTGGACATCTCTTACTTTAAATCAAAAGCTAGAAATGATTAAGCCTAGTGAGGAAGGTATGTCAAAAGATGAGATGGGCTGAAAGCTAGGCCTCTTGCACCAAACTGCTGAGTTGTGAATGGAAAGGAAAAGTGTTTGAAGAGATTTAAAAATGCTACTCCAGTGAATACAAAAATGATAAGAAAATGAAACAGCCTTATTGCTGATATGGAGAAAGTTTTAGTGGTCTGGATAAAGGATCAGATCAGCCACAATATTCCCTTAAACCAAAGCCTAATCAAAAGTAAAGCCCTAGCTGTATTCAATTCTATGAACGTTAAAAGAGTTGAAGAAGCTATGGAAGAAAAGTTTGAAGCTAGGAGAGTTTGGTTCGTGGGGTTTAAGGAAAGAAGCCATCTCCATAACATGAAACTTTAAGGTGAAGCAGCAAGTGCTTATGTATAAGCTGCAGCAAGTTGCCCCCAAGTTCCAGCTAAGATAATTGATAAAGGTCATTACACTAAACAACAGATTTTCAATGTAGACAAAACAGCCTTCTATTAGAAGAAAATGCCATCTAGGACTTTTCATAGCTATAGAGAAGTCAATGCCTAGCTTCAAAACTTTAAAGACAGGCTGACTCTTTTTTTAGGGGCTAACACAGCTGGTGACTTTAAATTGAAGCCAATGCTCATTCACCATTCTGAAAATCCTAGAGCCCTCAAGAATTATGCTAAATGTACCCTGCCTGTGCTTTATAATTGGAACAACAAAGTCTGGATGGAAGCACATCTATTTGCAGCATAGTTTATTGAATACTTAAGGCCATTGTTGAGATCTGCTAGTCAGAAAAAAAAAAGATTTCCTTCAAAATATTACTGCTCATTGACAATACACCTAGTCACTGAAGAGCACCAAAGGGGATGTACAAAGTGATTAGTGGTATTTTCATGCCTGCTAACACAAAATCCATTCTACAGCCCATGGTTCAAGGAGCAATTTCAACTTCCAAGTCTTATTATTTAACAAACACATTTTGTAAGACTATAGCTATCATAGATAGTGATTCTTCTGATGGATCTGTTCAAAGTAAATTAAAAAGCTTCTGGACAGGATGCAACATTCTAGATGACATTAAGAACATTCATGATTCATGAGAGAAGGTCAAATCATTAATGTTAACAGAAGTTTGAAAGAAGTTGACTCCAACCATCATGGATGACTTTGAGGAGTTCAAAACTGCAGTGGAGGAGGTAAATGCAGATGTTGTGGAAATACAAATAGAACTAGAACTACAAAAAGGGCATGAAGACGTGCTTGAATTCCTGCAATCACTTGATAAAACATGAATAGATGTCCAGTTGCTTCTAATGAATGAGCAAAAAAAAAAAAAAGTGGTTTCTTGAGATCGAAACTACTCCTGTCAAAGATACTGTGAAAATTGTTGAAATGGTAACAAAGGGTTTAGAATATTACATAAATTTAGTTGATACAGCAGTGGCAGGAATTTACAGGATTGACTCCAACTACGAAAGAAGTTCTACTGTGGGTAAAATGTTACCAAACAGCATCACATGCTACAGAGAAATCTTTCATGAAAGGAAGAGTCAACTGATGCAGTAAACTTAATTGTTGTCTTATTTTAAGAAGTTGTCACAGCCACACCAACCTTTAGCAAGCACCACTCTGATCAGTCAGAGGCCATAAACGTCAAGGCAAGCCCTTCCTCCAGCAAAAAGATTATGACTTGCTGAAAGCTCAGATGATTGTTAGTATTTTGTAGCAATAAAATATTTTAATTAAAATATGTACATTGTTTATATAGACATAATGCTATTGCACACTGAATAGACTACAGTACGATGTAACCATAACTTTCATATGTACCAGGAGATCAAAAAAATTTGTATGACTCACTTTATTGTCATATTCACTGCATTTCAAGGTGGTCTGGAACTGAATCTGCAATATCTCCTGAGGTATGCCTGTATTTTTGGTGCCTCTGGCAGTTTACATACTTCTCTACATTTTAGTATACTCATGTTTACATGGGGATTATTGTAGTGATAATGATCTCATAGGATTTTAGTGACTATTAAGTGACATGGTATATGTAAAGCACTTACAAAAATGTCTGGTATTAAGTAAGCATCAACTATCTTTAGAATAATTATAATAAATGTTTTCAATACCCTTCCCAGACATAATTTGTATATATGTGTCACCTTTTTTTTCTTTTGTTTTATGGAGCACTTCACAAATTTGCATGTCATCCTTGTGCAGGGGCCATGCTAATCTTCTCTGTATCATTCCAAATCCAACATATGTGTTGCTGAAGTGAGTATGTGTCACTTTTTTGATAGGCTTCAATACATACAATTTGATTCATGAAAGATTAATGTAGGAAAAAACTTCTTTTAGTCTAGTCCCCTCACTCATTTTATGAGAAGTTAAGGAGACTCAGGCCCAGACAACTTGTTGGTAATAAGCTAAGTGTAGATCACAGATCTATAGATTATAATATCAGTGCCTTCCCAATTCATTATTCAATTCTTCAGGTTGTGTTCCAGTTCATATCAGATTCTATTACACTTTGGACCTAGAGGGTATATATGATCTCTTGGATGTAGTGAAGAATTAACTTCCAATCTCATACCAGGCATAAGCTTTGCTGAACTCAAATATACTTCAGCCATATTTCTACATGTTTGATGAAAGGGCCAATGCTTTGTTGATGAAGTCATATAATTAATCTGGGATTCATACTTTTCACTCATCCCATTTTAGCAGGGAGGTAAATAGGCAGTATTTCCCAGAAGTCCCATAGGAACCAAAGGATTGTTCTTATTTGACTTATATTATACTAGAACATCATTTGCTCCCCAAATTCCTAAAGATTTGTTCTCACAAACACTTGTACTTTAAGCTTAGATTACTCTATTGTGTACTAATTTAGTACATAATATCATAATCCATTTGATGCAGAGACCTTAAATACATAGGAGATGTTAGGCGCCACATTTATGCATTTCAATAAACATTAAGTATCTACAAAATCCAAGGAATTTGGTTAAATCTGTGTAGAATACAAAGATGAAAAGTGCAAATCTCTTGACCTTAAGAAGCCTACTTTCTAAAAAAAAGTTAAAGCAAGGGCACAAATAACTGTACCCATAAACATAATATGAAGACAGTGAAAGGAAGGTTCTGAATAGTATTCAGCTTAGGAAAGTAAATACAAACTGCGTATGTGGGAACTGAAAAAAAAATCGTAAATAAACTATAATTTGAAATATGCTTATAAAGACTGAGTAGAAAATAAATAGGCAGAAGTGACAAGGAAGGGAATTATGGGCAGAAGGAAGAGTATTAAACAAAGGCACTAAGATAGAAAGAAAATTAAATGTTGTGCTTTGGGTATTTGGAGTAGATCCTTTAGATTGGGACATAGTACACGTGAATGAAAACTGAGAAATAAGCATGAAAGGCTCAGTGAGGCCAGATTATTGAGCGCCTAGAATGTCAGGTTGAGTAGTTTGCACTTAATTATAAAAGTTTTGAGAAAGTTTATGAATAGTGACATAGTTACACCTTATACTTAACCACTACCTTGTATCTTAAGATGTCTCAAGTAGTGGTATGTAGCATAGTTTGGACCAGGAGATAACTGGACACAGAGAAGCAGTAATAATCCAGGAGTGGTAGGAGATTAGGGCTTGAATTAGTATGGTAGCAGAGAAAATAGAATTAGCCATTGCAGAGCTGGAGTTTGTGGATCTTGACAAGTGATTTCATGTGGGAAGTGTGGATAAGTTACATGTTACGTGACTCTCTTGTTTTGTACTAGGGAGAGGGGAAATAGTGGCACCATTATTAAAACTAAACAGAGGAAGTGCCCCCTTATTTGTATGGTGCTTACTATAACATTATGCTTGACTAGTTTCTTAATAAACAAAGACTCAGTATAGGGTAGTGGTTAAGAGCATAGATTATGAAGTCAAATTTTCTGGGTTCAAATCTTGGTCCCACTGCTTCCTAGTTATGCAACCATGGGAAAGTTGTGTAAACTCTCTAAGCTTCAGTTTCCTCAGTCTGAAAAATGAGAGTGTTGATAATAATAGTAACTACTTTAGAATGTTGCTGTGAAGATTAAGTTATAATATATACAAGTGTTTAGAATATTACCTGACACTTAAAATACTATTTAAGAAAATGACAAATGTCCTATTAAGAAGTATGTTTATGTGTTCCACTTGAATCAATAACATATAGAATATGTGTTAATATAGTAAGTTACTTTGGAGATACTAAGAATTAGCTCTTGCTCATATAAGAAGCACTAGTATATGAGATATATATATATATATATACATTAAAAACCATTTTGAAGAAAAATATGAATAAGAAAAGAAGGAGCAATACACAAGAGTTTAAAAATGAGCTATTAATGTTGTCCATGAATCTCTTCTAAAGCCCAAACTCTTTTGCTTGGTATAGAATATTATATGCACTTACTAGCTATTTTGCATATTAAAACTCTCCAACAAATTGTTTCCACCCTACTACTGAACATCAAAAAATGTGAAGTGCAAGGGTTAACAAACTTAAACATATAAAGAGTCATGAAATGGACTGTTTCCGCTTCCCATCTGGCTTTTATCAATTGTAAGTCGGTTTCAGAAGGACTGCTACACAATCAAAACACACAAGCTCCCTAGTCAGATAATTCAATTTTATAAATGAATTACTTATGTGCCTATAAGTAAATACATTCCTATGCATAAGGATATCGGCTGCTGTCAATGAGATAATCAAATCCAGGGGAAAAGGCTATCCTTGTAAACACTTTAAACTCAAATGGCCCCAAATTTCTGGGGTATGATAAGTCCAATCAGAAACATTTTAGACTTACAGAAAGGGCAAGGAACAAAAAAAGAGACACAAGGTCAACAGAACAGTCTTTAGAAGAGAACCATTTATTTTGTTAGAGAAAGCAAATGAGTTTTTTTTTTTTAATGAAACCTTGCTATTCTATACTACTTCAATGTATGGAAAACATGTTTTCATGCCAAAAGAAATTGAACATTGCCCCAGCAGGTGACTATGATCTTCAAAAGACAGCAAAAAATAAAGGAAAGAGTTTTGGAGTCTGACAAACCTGACTATGTATCCTGGCTCTGCTACTTACCAGCTGTGTGACCTTGGGCAATTTACTTAACATTCCTGGTCTTCACTTTCTTCATTCGTATAATGGAGGAAATAGCACATACCTCTCAGGGTTAGACCAAGGATGAAGGAATAACATATCCGTAAGTTACCTAGTATAGTGCCTGATACATAGAAAGTACCCAATGAATAGTAACTCTTCAAATTTGCCCTTTGTTGGCTCTACAATTTACCCCAAGTAACCTAACATCTTGGCCTCTGTCTACTTTCTGTGAAGTGAACAAAATGATGAGCTATGTAGTAAGACAAATGTTGATATAAGTATCCTGATGTATATGTAGGGAATATTAGTTTATGTATGTTAATACACAAAGTCATACTTTAAGTTTATGAAACAATTTTCATTTTCCCAAGAGCTTTCACATACATTAAATTATGTAACCCACACAACAAACTTGTGAGATTGACAGGGCATGTATTTGTATCCCATTTGATAGATGAAAAAAATTAAATCTTGAAGTGATTACTTCCTGCTTGCCCAAATACACGCAACTGAAACAAGAATTCAGATCCAATATGCTGTCATAACAATCAAAGTGACACATGACCGATGCTTTTTCTAAAATACCACACAACCTCTGTTTTTGGCTTTGCATGAAATTCCTCTTTTTTAAATTTTTGCAAGTCAGGAAGGTACATTGAGATCACTTGAGAAATGATTTTAAACAAATACAAGATATTATTGTGCTTTAAAATCTTACAAAGATGTTCACTTTTTAATTGTAAAAGTAATCCTTATTCGTATAAGTTAAATTGTATAAATAAATATTTTAAAATGCTATAACACCTCAGTTAACACGTTACTAATTAATAATATTGACAGTCTAGCCATATTTCTATATCTGTTGCCTTTCTATACTTGTTTTGTGTATATCCTTAGCTATTTCCTGATAATCGATGATAAATTTCCAATGTAATTATTCTAGGCTGTGAGTTATAAATATGTAATGGAAATATGTTAGCTTACTTAATAAAAACATTTATAGTATTTTAAGAGAGTTTGATTTTAACTTTCCAGAAGATTTTGTAAATATGGCTATTATTATATTTTTAAAAAGTTTTTTTGATATATAATTGTTATACATATTTATGAAGTACATGTGATATTTTGATATATCCATACTACATATATTGATCAAATCAGGGTATTTAGGATATCCATCACCTTGAACATTTATCATTTATTTATGTTGGAAACATTTCCAATCTTCTCTTCTAGCTATTTTGAAATATACAATATACTGTCATTGGCCATAGTCACCCTGCTGTGCTATTGAGCACTAAAAGTGTTCTATCTAACCATATGCTTGTACCCATTAACCAAACTTTCTTCATTGTGCACCCACTTTCCACCCTATGGTAACTATCATTCTACTCTTTAGTTTCATTATCATCATAATCATTATCAACAGTCAAGGCTGGGTAATGATACAATGAAAAGTACAAAAGGATGGATAGGAATAGACCTGGGTTCCAGACTTGTTTCTCTCATTAACTATGTGACTGGAGACAAGTCATTAAACTGTTCTATGTCTCAATTCATACAGCTGCCAAATGGAGATAATAATATTAGTCCTTCTTCACAGGTTGCTGTGAGGATAAAATATAGGTAAATATCCTTTGAAAAGTTGATGTAATATGGAAATATGAAGGATTGTTATTATTGTTTTGTTTGAAAATATTGTTTATGACAGCCTTTAGAAGGAACCAAAAGGGAGTAGGTCTACATAAGAATGTGTATTAAATTTGATCTATCATGGGTCAAGGTTAATACTCTGTTCATGATTGTGCTTTACTTTTTTATAATACAAAAGAATTATTTAAACCATGAAAAGTTATCATAGAAAGAGTTGATTTATTACATGGTACTAAGAAGAGAAACATAATCTTGCATAAGATTTAATTTACCTACTCATGTCTCAGTATTATGGCATACTAAAATTGGAAATTATATATTACCAATCTAGTCTAAAAACTTCCATTTTATAGACAATGGAATTTGACCAACTGTTAAATGGTAGTTATTAATTATCAAAAGATAATACTCCCTCTGTCCCAATGTTGTTATCATTTAATTTCATCACTTTCAAAAAATTTATGACTGATTTTTATATTATCACTTATGTTTTATTACAGATATATTGTCTATTCTCCTGAACATGCCACAAGCTACAAGCCGTATTTATTGGAATTAATTTATTGATGAAAATCATTGGGATTTGATAAAAAGACAAACAAGATGATGTGAAATCTTGAATGACAAGTTATATTTATGAGTAATAATTAACTAATTTTAATAAAAAAAAATCCTCAAGTCCAACTAGAGTATATGTCTTTATTTTGAAAAACATCCATGTCATACATTTGGCAGCATGCAGGTAAAATAAGAGAACATCCTCTTAAAATGAATGAAATGTTTTATAAGAAGCAGACAGTTTTTAAGAAATTATACATAGGGTGAAGTCTAATTGAGCATCTGAACAGATAGCATGTCTTAAAAACACCAAATATATTTATCTCCTATAAACTTACAGGATTGTTCTCTTTTTCCTGGGTAATGCCTATCCAATGAAAGGGGTAAGGTAACAGAAATAAATTTAGCAGTATGACAAAAGTATACTTGTTTTACAGCATAGTATCAGCACTGTCCCCAATAATTACTGTGGTTCCTAAAAATGTTTGGTTCTTACTTCATTTAATACCAAGTTCCTTATAAAGAAAAGCATAGAAAAACAGGTAGAAACAACTTGAGGGCTGTCTCTGTCTTAGGAGACAGATGTGGTTGAAACGGACTTTCAGATAGTAGCCATCCAAGGTCATCTTTTCAAAAAGCCTCAAGAGATTGGACTGGAGTTAAACACATTTTAATGATTAATTATTTGAATTTGTGAAAAGCTTTGTTCATACCCCCATTTACCACCTTATCCACAAGGTAACAAAAGCTCGAAAGTCCTGTTCCAGTTCTCCTTAGTGGATCAGAGTGGCATTATTCCATAATGTCTGATTCCATTACACCTATGTAGATGTGGCTTAATATATTCTTTGACCATTGGTTATCACTGTTCCCGCAGCATATCTTTTGAATTGACATATCATATAAGGAAAAAAATTAAGGAAACAGTGAGGGGTGGCTTCTTGTGAGGATCTTTATTTTTTCTACTTCGGGCTTATTTTTGTCATTTCTCAATGTCTGCACGAAGAGGAGTCAGTTTTATGTAAATCAAAGGCTGTTGAACCCAGACATACTCACATTTTCGCCACCCTTTCTTAACTGTGTAATTTTAGCAAGTCATTAACATCTCTGGGCTTTGTTTTCCTCATCTGTCCTGTCTCTGTGCTCCTTTTCTGTTCAATGAGTCAAGGATTTTTAGAATACTATTAACTGAGCAGATAAATGTGTTCTGCTCCACTCCTCTTGTCATTTGAATATTACCTCTTTTATTCATATTTTCTTCTGATAGTGCAAAACTGATCTGGAATTGCTGTTTAGAAGCTGTGGCAAAGAGGAGAAAAAGCTCTCTTGTTTGGTAGGTCTATTAGGGACTTGACTGAAGAGAAAAGGAAGAAAACCATGTAATAGGCGGAATATAGACTTAATATTATTCCCTTTCAGTAGCCAGATTTTTTTATGGCTTAGGATCTAAAAAAAAAAAAAAAAAATGGCCTTTAAATGCTTCTACAGTCTACTTTCAAATATGCTTTCTGGCCACATTGCCCATGACTTCCCCCATTTAGGCACTTATTCCAACAAAATTGGGTCTTCTGTGTATATGGCTGTGTACTCATTACCTTTACTCTTGCTATTTCCACAAACTGGAACACCTTCCTAACTAAATATCTATTTGTCCTAACTCCAAGTGGCTAAAAACATTTAAAAAAACCAGTTCCTATTTTATATAAGCTGAAATATGAATATGTGGTTCTCAGAAAATCTACCTGAAATTAGCCTTTTTCCCTGAATTTTTATTTTCTGTGTATAGTCACATTACAGTGGGATAAGAAGAGTATTAAACGTTGTCTGCTTTTCTGATACCTTTTACTTCAGCTGTTCTTTTCTGTAAAGATGAAAGGGAAGGGCGGAATTATTATTATTTTGACTAAGTTAACATTATTGACTATCATGAAAGTGGCAGGAACAATGTTGCATAATAGTTGGCCTTACGGAATTAAAATAAAATTCTAGCATGACAGTCCAGTTTGACAGTGAAACCTATTGACTGGAAAACTCTACAACATAATGTCCATATTTGGAGAGGAGCATTCAGTTTTTAGACATGTTTTAAATGGGGCATTGACAAATGAATACATCTTAGGGAGTGATCAGAATCATAAATTGGAAATAAGTTCATATGAGGAAAGTTTGAAGAAACCTATATCGATTGGAGAAGAATGGATTTAGGGACACAACAGCTACTTCAAAATATTAAAGAACTGTCTTGAGGTACAGAATAATTCTTATCCTGCTTATTTTGGATCTAAATACTAGGACAATTGAGTAGAAGTTGAAAGGAAACAGATTTAGTTCTATTCAAGAGGAACTTCTGAATAAAGATGCCATCAAAAAAAAATCAAATGGGATGCCTTAGAGAATGAGCTATCTATTCCTTGGGGTAATGGTCAAATAGAGGTATGATTATCTGTTAGATATGCCATAAAAAGAATAGGAAGGTGGGTTCTACTTCTAGGGTCCCTTCCAAGTCTAACATTTTATGAATTTAAGAGCTTTATTTTTATCATTCAAGAACAGCACATGCTTTCTCATATGAACATGTAGAAGAAAAACATTCTCAGACTCTTCTTAAATTTTCTTTTCAAATAGTATGGTTAAAATACATAATTGTTCAGTTATCTCTAGCAATATTGTGTACGCCATTTGTTGCCTGTGCCAAAGGAATTTTCAAAATATTTTAGAAATTTTTCATGGTAACTGGCAATGTGAAAGAACACATTGGAATGTACTTCCGTTCCCATCCCTGCATTGTCCTCCAGGAATGGATTTACACAAGAATACCTTCAACTTATTGAGGATCTGGAGTCAGTAGCAACTATAACATATTCAAACAGTATTATAGTGTCCATACTGTGCACAACAAATGTGTAGAGTATAAGAAGTTAATATTTACATTTATTAATCAAACTTGATGAAGGTGGTGTACGGTTTTCAATTTTCTGTAAAGAAGATGGTAGAGCTTGGGTGAAGCAAAGACATAAAATGTAACCAAAATGTTTGTACCCTCATAATATCCTGAAATAAAAAAAAGAAAGAACATGGTAGAAAATGATATAATTGACATTGAAATAGAAAATTTTCCTGTCACTCATGCCAGATGCTGACATTAAAGAATGCAATGCAAATACAAGTTTAAACCATGGCAGCAGCCTCTAAAATGACTTCAGACGTTACAAATGTTTATTTCCTGTATTTGCATTGCTCTATAAAGCAAAAAAGAGACATTTTCAATCAAATAAAATTAATTCATGTCATTTCAGCATTAAGATAAACAAAGAACTACAATAGATTCACATTTTCTGTGTCATGTGGAAAGCAACATGTTTATAATACTGAGTCAGTATGGTAAGATATTTGAAGCTACACTTACTGATGTAATAAAGATGAATTGTTATGAAAAAAACAGAAATTGTAAGTAATCCAATCTTTGCAAATTCTTCTCAGTTCTTATGTTTGAAATGATTAAGTGGAACAAAGAAACCCACCAGATTCCTAATGATTAATATATGCTATGCCTTTTTAAAAGTGAACAATAAATCTTCTGTCATCTTTCAGGTTCATTTTTTTCACATGGTAAGCTTTATTGGTGATGATAGCGGACAGACATTCCTTATAACTGTCGTGGTTTTGGAAAGTAGTTTGCATATTTTGGCACTTCATCTTATAGAGGAACTAAAATAAGCTGCTGCCAGCATTCCACTAAATTACACCTTTAAAGGTCTTTCTTGATGTCTCCACTTTTTCACTTTAATATTCTCGAGAAATCCTAGAATAAGTACAGTTACGCATTCCCTAAAGAAAGGCCTCCAGTAATCAGCCCTTACAAAGTTCAGGAGGTCCTATTTTCATGGGGGAAGTGCTTTAATCAAGATTAATTTTTTCCAGTTTTCAGTAATCTGAGCTCTTCCTGCGTTTTTTTCAACTCTCTTTTAGGATAAAATTATCAAATTTCCATGGCAATTAAATGAAAAAGCTCAAGTGTATGGATCATTCTGTACAATAGTCACCAAGGTACAAGTGAAATTAACTAAGAAAAAAAGTGCAGAATTTAGAATGAAGGCCATAGACTCACAAAATACAGTCTGTGGCAGAGCTCCTCTGTTGTGAAAGTTTTTGCATTCTTGCTAGATACATTTCCCTACACCTGTTTTACCTATATCTCCAACCAGATAAAGTTAATTATGATCAAAACTTCTATAATTAAGAAAACAAAGAACTGTGTAAAATGAATTTTCTATTATACAAAAAACAAACTTAGGCCATTCTGATACAACTGCAAACTGGAAGAAGGGCTTTTCAAATTTTTTTTTCTATGTCACGTGTTGTTTTTCAACTATTTCTTGAAAAAATACAAAGTGACTTGAAATAATAAGGTAATTCAGAACTAACTGTATGCCCCTTTCAGTATGTTTCTTGAGACTAGAAAAGAACCTACAACTCTTAAATACTAATTGTTGGCATTATCTTTTCTTTCTTTGAACAACTGAATACTCAATGCAAATGAATGCCCTGCCACTCATCAGCTTTTATTTCCCTCCAGCTGTGTTGACATCTGGTAAACACAACTTTAGGAAAGCAAGAGAATACTCACGAGAGGAGCAAGTGAAAACTGGAGAAGACATGAAATCAGATGTTCTCAATTCTGGCTATATTAGATTCACCTATGGAACTTATAAAAATATTGCAGACGTTGCCTCTGGTATTTCAATTCAATTAGTGCATTAAGTGTATCTGTAGCAGATTGTCTGTAGACTAAATGGCCCAAATAATTCTTATTTCTCTCCTCTTCTCCAATATTTAAGTGTCTCTTCATGTCATATAGCTCCAGGTATATGCAGGAATACAGAAACATGTAGTCTCTAGTGTCTATTAATATGCAAACAACCTCAGCTGATACAACACCCCTCTGATTTAGTTCCTGCATACTTCTCCAACTTAATCTCTCGCAACGTCTTACCTCAGTTCATAATGCTCCTGCTACACTAAATTTCTTTAATTTCCTCAATCATGCCAAGGTTCTCCCTGCCCTGGGGACCTCAGGTAGTTCCTACTTTACACACTAAAAAAAAAAAAATTCCAAACAAGTGCAATATTTAAAAAATCTCAACTAATAAAGCCATGAAAGCATGACAATAAAATATAGGTGATGAGTATTTGTAAGCTTCTGATAGGGATGGCATTCTTAAAATGTTAAAACATGGAAGAGTCTTCAAGATTGCTGACTAGAAGCACCTGGCACTTGCCTCTTTCACAAAGAAGGACCAAAATGATGAGTAGATAATCACATGCTAAATAAAGTGTCTAAGAGAGAACACTGGAATTCAGCAGAAAAGTGACAGGGAACCTTGGAGGCATGGAAAGAGAAGGAAGAGAAGAAGCAGGCCTGGCCAGGGTTGACTCGAAGCCAAGATCCAAGAGAAACTCTGCAATTCATGGGAAAGGTAAGAGACAGATCCCCAGTGGTCCACATTCCCACCATGAACTACTGCAATCCAAGCCAGAGGAGAGCCCCTCCTAGTGGGCCCTGAAACTAGTATAGGGAGGTAGCTGAAGTCCGCATAATGGCATTGTTCTGGAAAGAGAGTTTATGCTGGATTCAACATATACCCCAAGACCCAAGTAGCTGCAGAATGGTACCATTTTGAGAGCCTAGCCCCCAACAGCGTACATCCTGACCTGGTGTCCAACAGACCTTGTGTTTCCACATCCCTAAAGTCCTGCTGACATACCCCCACATCCATCCAGAAGGCTGCAACATTATTACACTGGCTGGACCAAGTGGTATGTCTCAGTTCCCAGCACTTTAGCACATGCAGTGTCCTACATGCTGGGTCATGGGTGGTATGTACACAAGGGAAACTGCCCCTGGGAAAAACGGAGCCAAAATGCTTACTCCCCAGAGGCTGAGAACCTCCCACCTAGGGCCATTGCCATTGATGGCAAAACCCCACCCAAGGCAGCAGGGCTGATGCAACCCTGCACATACTTTTAGAGGCCCGGGGAATAGCCCGTATGGGTGCCAACCAGGGGCCTGAGACCAGGTCCACCCCACCCACCACCACTGCCACTGGCACTGCCACATAAGCATGTTCTCTGGGGGCCAGGAGATCAACCCACCCTGCCCACTGCAGCCTGTTATTGAGACTGAGTAGAAGCCTGCCTCATGCAGCAGCACTGTTGCCTATGCATGCCTTCTGAGGGCTTGAGGACAGACTCATTCAGCCTTCCACCACTGACACAATTGGCACCCATCCATATGTGCCACCAGGGAGCCTGGGGACTGGGCTGCCTTGTGTGTGTCACATGAAGGCCCTAGAGTTGTCTCACTACCACTACTGCCATTGCTGATATCACATCACTAAGGGTCCCTAGAACCTGCTTGACCAGCCTACCTCTGTCACTACTGGTGCATAGCAGCAAGATGTCTAGAGGCCCAAGGATCAGCCCACACAGACCCACTATCACGAATGCCCATATGCACAGCCCAAAGGTCCAAGGAACCACCACTGCCACAACCAGTGCCAATGGAGTGGCCCACCTGAGATCCCCATCCCCCCAAAAATCTCAACACAGCCTCTAATAAACTCTAATAACAACCACACCCTAGGCCACTGAGGAGCTCAGAGACAAAACTAATGCTGATTACAGTTGAAAAAATCATGTGGAGACGACTTCACTATGCCCACCCAGAATCAAAGTCACAGTGCCATACCCAATTAACATTAATACACATCAATAGGAAAAAGTCCTTCCTTCTGAAAACCAACCTAAAAAATGTAAGAAGTCACTGCTATACCAGATGCACATATATCAATGTAAGGACACAAAAATCATGAAAAATCAAGGAGACATGGCACTTCTAAAGGAGCACAATAATTTTTTACCAAGAGGTTTCAATGAAAAAGTAAATCTATGAAATGCCTGAACAAAAATTCAAAATAATGATGTCAAATCAGCTCAGTGAGATACAATAGAATACAGATAAACAATGGAAAGGAATCAGGAAAACAATTTATGATCTGAATGAGAAATTCAACAAAGAGATAAATATCATAAAATTGAAACAAACAGAAATCGTAGAAGTGAAGAATTCAATAAAAGAAATGGAAAATATAATCAAAAGCTTCAAAAATAGGCCGGGCGCGGTGGCTCATGCCTGTAATCCTAGCACTCTGGGAGGCCGAGGCGGGTGGATAGCTCACGGTCAGGAGTTCGAGACCAGCCTGAGCAAGAGTGAGACCCTGTCTCTACTAAAAAATAGAAAGAAATGATCTGGACAACTAAAAAAATATAGAAAAAATTAGCTGGGCATGGTGGCGAATGCCTGTAGTCCCAGCTACTCAGGAGGCTGAGGCAGAAGGATTGCTTGAGCCCAGGAGTTTGAGGTTGCTGTGAGCTAGGCTGACGTCACGGCACTCACTCTAGCCTGGGTAACAAAGCGAGACTCTGTCTCAAAAAAAAAAAAAAAAAAAAAAAAAAAAAAAAGAAAAAAAGAGCTTCAAAAATAGACTAAATCAAGCAGAAGAAAAAATGTAAACTTAAAGACAGGTCTTCTGAAATTACTTAAAAGACCAAAAAAAAAAAAATGGGAAAGAAAATAAAAAGGATGAATAAATTCTTTGTAACATATGGGACATCATCAAGTGATTAAATATTTTAAATTCTGGATTTTCAGAAGGAGAAGAGATGTCCAGAGTCATGGAAAACATATACAATTTTTTTTAAAAGCTGAAAATTTCCTAAGTCTTACAAGATTTATAGATGTACAGAGACATGGGGATCTCAAAGATCCCCAAATAGATTCAACCCTAAAAGGTCTTCTCCAAGGCACATTATAACAATATTGTCACAAATCAAAGACAAAGAAAAAATTCTAAGAAGAACAAGATAAAAGCATCAAGTTATGGAGAATTTCTGTCAAATTAAAAGTGAATTTCTAAGTAGAAACTTTACAAGCCAGGAGAGAATGGGATGAAATATTCAAAGTGCTGAAAGAAAATAAAAATTCTCTGTCAAAAATACTCTACCTAGCAATGTTATTTTCAAAAAATGAAACACAGAAACAATCTTTCCAAGAAAAGCAAAATCTGAGGGGATTCATCACCACTAGATCGACCTCATAAGAGACACTTAAGAGAGTCTATGTCTGGAAACAAAGGGATGATATTTACCATCATGAAAACATGTGAAGTATAAAACTCACTGGTAGAACAGACACACAAATGAGAAATAGAAAGCAGATAAAAATGTTACCACTAATGGCTGGGTGCAGTGGTTTACACCTGTAATCCTAGCACTCTGGGAGGCTGAGGTGGGAGGATTGTTTGAGGTCAGGAGTTTGATACCAGCCTGAGCAAGAGTGAGACCCCATCTCTACGAAAAATAGAAAAAAATAGCCAGAAGTAGTGTTGTACACCCATAGTCCCAACTACTCAGGAGGCTGAGGCAGAAGGATCATTTGAGCCCGGGAATTTGAGGTTGTGGTGAGCTATGATAATGCCACTGAACTCTAGCCAGGGTGACAGAATGAGACTTTGTCTCAAAAAAAGAGTTACCACTATAGAAAACCATCAACCTTCCATGATAAACAATAAGAGAGGAACAAAAAAGGAAAGGATACACAAAACAACCAGAACACAATAAAATTACAGGCACAAGTCTTCACATATTGATAATAACCTGGAATGTGAACAGTATAAATTTGCCACTTAAAATATAGACTAGCTGAATGGATTAAAAGCGTGACCCAACTATATGCTGCAGACAAGAAACTCACTTCACCCCGTAAACAGACATAAAGATTGAAAATGAAGGGATGGAAAAAGATATTCTAAGCAAATTGAAACCAAAATTGAGCAGGAGTAGCTATAATTAGATAAAATACTTTAAGTCAAAAGCTGTAAAAGGAGGCAGAGAAAATTATTATATAATGATAAAGGGGTCAATTACACAAGAGGATATAACAGTTCCAAATTATATATGAATCCAACACTGGAGAACCCAGATATATAAAGCAAACATTATTAGATATAAAAGGAGAAATAGACTGCAATACAGTAATAGTTGGAGACTTCAACACCAAACATTCAGCATTGAAAGGATCATGTAGACCAGAAATCAACAAAGAAACATTGGATTTAAACTGCACTTTAGACCAAATAGACCTAATAGATATTTAGAGATCATTTTATCCACCAGCTGTAGTATACACATTCTTCTCATCAATACACAGAACATTCTCCAATAAGTATCATGTGTTAGGCTACAAAACAAGTCTCAACAAACTTAGAAAAGTCAAAATGATATCAAGAATCTTTGCTGATCACCAATAAATAAAAATAGAAATCGTGAACAAGAGAAACTTTGGAAATAACATAACACAAAAATTCAATAATATCATGCTGAGCAATTAATGGATCAATTAAGAAATCAAGAAGAAAAGTTTAAAATTTCTTGAAACAAATGCAAGTAGAAATATAACATACCAAAGTCTATGGGATACAGTAAAGCAGTGCTGAAAGGAACATTTATTGCAATAAAAGCCTACATCACAAAAGTAAAGAATTTCAAATAAACAACATAATGATGCACTCAAGAACTAGAAAAACTAGAACTAATCAAACCAAAAATGAGTATAAGGAAAGAAATAATAAAGATCATAGCAGAACTAAATGAAACAGAGACTAACAAAATGCAAAGAATCAATGAACAGAGGTTTGTTTTTGAGTAGATAAACAAAATCAACTGTTAGCAAGGCTAACCAAGAAAGACAGAGAGAAAACCCAAATAAATAAAATCCAAAACACAAAAAGGAGGTGTTACGACTGATACAACAAAAATAAATGGGGTTATTAGAGATGATTATAAACATCTATATGTAAAAAACTTGGAAAACCTAGTAGAAATGGATAAAATTGTGGACACATACAACCTACCAAGTTTAAACCAGGAAGAAATAGAAAATATGAACATACCAGTAACAATTAATGAGATTGAATTAGTAATAAAAGTCTCCCATGATACAGATATCAGGACTGGAAGGCTTTACTGTAAATTCTACCAAACTTATAAAGAAGAACTAAAATCAGTTTTTAAAATCATTCCAAAAATTAAAGAGGAGGGGTTTTATTCTAATTCATTCTATAAGACCAGTATAACCCTAATATCAAAACCAGACAAGGACACATGAACAATGACAAAAACAAACAAAGAAGCAGGTAATCAAAGAAAAGAAAACTACAGATCAACATGCCTTATAAACATAGATACAAAAATCTTGAACAAAATATTAGAAAAAGAAATCCATCAACACATCAAAAAGATAATGCACCATGATTAAGTGACATTTATCCAAGAAATGCCAGGATGGTTGAGAATAGGCATATAAATAAATGTGATGTATAACATCAACAGAAGAAGGGAGAAAAACCATATGATCATCTCAATAGAGACAGAAAAATTATTTGATAAAATTCAGAATCCATTCATAATAAAAAGGCTCAACAAATCAGGCATATAAGGAATATACTTCAACATAATAAAGGTCATATACGAAAATCCTACAGCTAACATCATATCAAATGAGGAAAATATGAAAGCTTTTTCTCTAAGAATTGGAAAAAGACAAGGATGCCCACTTTCACCAATCTTATTCAACATAGTACTGGAAGTCCGAGACAGAGAAATCAGGCAAGAAAAAGAAATAAAAGACATCGGAATGGTAAAAGAGGAAGCCAAATTGTCCCTTTTTGCAGACCACATGCCCTGACAATACATAAAAACTTAAAGACTCCATCCAAAAGCCCTTAAAATTGGTAAAAAAAAATTCAGTAATGTTGTGGGATACAAAATCAACATACAGAAATCAGTAAAATTTCTGTACATCAATAATAAACTACCTGAAAATGAAAGCAAGAAAGCAATCCCATGTAAAATAGCTGCAAAAAATAAAATACCTGTGAATAAATTTAACCAAGGAATTGAAAGACTTTACAATGAAAAGTAAAAAAAAAAAAAAAAAAAAAAAAAAA
>NW_012154840.1:1982696-1990208 GCF_000956105.1 Propithecus coquereli
AAAAAAAACCCAAAAACACTGATGTAAGAAATTGAAGAGTACACATACAAATGGAAACACATCCCATTCTCATAGATCAGAATAATTAATATTGTTAAAATGAGCATACTGCCAAAATCAATCTACAGATTAAATGCAATTTCTATGGAAATACTAATGAAATCTTCACAGATATAGAAAATTTCATCCTAATATTTGTATGGAACTTCAAAAGCGCCTGAATAGCTAATACAAGCTTAAACACAAAGAAGAAAGCTGGAGTCATCACATTGATTTCAAAGTATACTAGAAAGCTATACTGAACAAAACAGCATGGTATTGGTTTAAAAATAGGCACGTAGACAAATGGAAAATAATAGAGAACCCTGAAATAAATCCATTTATTTACAGCCAACTAATTTTTGACAAAAGTGTTAAGAATATACATTGTGGAAAGGACATCCTCTTTAATAAATAGCTCTGGGAAAACTGCATATCCACATGCAAAAGTGTGAAACTAGCCTCCCATCTCTCACCATATAAAAATTTAAACTCAAAACGGGTAGATGACTTACGTACAAGATTTGAAACTATATATCTACTAGAAAAATACATAGGTGAAATGTTTGAGGACATTGGTCTAGGCCAAGATTTTATGAAAAAGACCTCAAAACCACATGAAACAAAACAAAAATAAATAAATGGAACATATTCAACTAAGAGTTTCTTCAAAGCAAAGGAAACAATCCACAGAGCTAAGAGAAGAGCTGCTGAATGGGAGAAAATATTTGCAGACTATTCATCAGACAAGGTCTTATATTCAGAATATACAAGGAACTGAAAAAAATTCAAGAGGAAAAAATTCTAAATAATACCATATGAAAGTGGGAAAAGCATCTGAATATTCATTTCTCCAAAAAAGATATACAAATGTATATAAAAATGCTCAACATCTCTAATCATCATGGAAACGCAAAAAAACCCACAATGAGATATTATCTCACCCCAGTTAGAATGGCTATCATTAAAAACAAGAAATAACACAGCTGGAAAGGATGTGGTGAAAATGAAACTCATACATTGTTAGTGGAAATGTAAATTACTATAGTCATTAAGGAAAAAAGCATGGGGATTTCTAAAAAATTAAACAGAACTACAATATAATACAGCAATCCCACTGGTAGGTGTTTGTCCAAAAAAATGAAATTAGTATAGCAAAGGGATATCTGAACCCTCATGTTTATATCAGAATTATTCACAACAACATTCAAGATATGGAATAACAATAAATGTCAATAAATGGATGAATGGAAAAAGGAAATGGGGTATATACACATATCAAATAATATTGAGCAATAAAAAAATAAAATTTTGTCATTTCCAGCAACATGGATGGATCTGGAGGTCATTTTGTTAAGTGAAATAAGCCAGGCACAGAAAGACAAGTACTGCATGTTCTTACTCAAATTTGAATTTTTTAAAATTTTTTATTTATCTTTTTTATTTCTGCATATTACAGGGGTACAAATGTTTAGGTTACATATATTGCCTTTGCCCTACCTGAGTCAGAGCTTCAAGTGTGTCCATCCTTCAGATGGTGCACACTGCACCCATTAGGTGTGAATATGCCCATCCCCTCCTGCCCCCTCCCACCTGCCCCAAACCTGATCAATGTTACTGCTATATGTGTACATAAATGTTGATCAGTTAATATTAATTTGATGGTGAGTACATGTGGTGCTTGTTTTTCCATTCTTGCGATACTTCACTTAGTAGAATGGGCTCCAGCTCTATCCAGGCAAATACAAGAGGTGATAGATCACCATTGTTTTTTGTGGCTGAGTAGAACTCTGTGGTACACGTATACCACATTTTATTAATCCACTCATGTATTTATTAATCCACTCATGTATAGGCACGTGGTTGTTTCCACATATTTGCAATGCATGTTGCAGTATTGTGAATTGTGCTGCTATAAACATTCAAGTGCAGCTGTCTTTTTATAAAATGTCTTTTTATCCTTTGGGTAGATGCTCAGTAATGGGATGGCTGGATCAAATGGTAGTTCTACTTGTAGCTCTTTGAGGTATCTCCATATTACTTTCCACAGAGTTTATACTAGTTTTCAGTCCCTCCAGCAGTATATGAGTGTTCCCATCTCTCTGCATCCATGCCAACATTTATTGTTTTGGGACTTTTTTTACAAAAGTCATTCTCACTGGAGTTAAGTGATATCTCATTGTGGTTTTGATTTGTATTTCCCTGATGATTAGAGATATTGAGCACTTTTTCATGTGTTTCTTGGTCATTAGCCTGTCTTCTTTGAAAAGTTTCTGTTTATGACCTTTGCCCATTTTTAATGGGGTTGTTAGGTTTTTTCTTGCTCATTTTCCTGAGTTCTATATAGATTCTAGTTATTAGGCCTTTATCAGATGTGTAGCATGCAAATATTTTCTCCCATTCTGTAGGTTGTCTGTTTGTCCTCATGATAGTTTCCTTGGCTGTACAGAAGCTTTTTAATTTTATCAGGTCCCATTTGTTTATTTTTGTTGTTGCCATGATTGCCTTTGGGGTCTTCTTCATAAATTCTTTCCCTAGGCCAATTTCTATAAGAGTTTTCCAACATTTTTTTCTAGAATTCCTATAGTTTCATGCCTTAGGTTTAAGTCTGTTATCCACCATGAGTTCATTTTTGTGAGACTTGAGAGGTATGGATCCTGTTTCAGTCTTCTATGTGTGGCTATCCAATTTCCCCAGCACCATTTATTGAATAAGGATTCTTTTCCCCAGTGTATGTTTTTGCTTCTTTATCAAAGATTACATGACGATGCGAGGATGGTTTTATATCTATGTTCTCAGTTCTGTTCCATTGGTCCATGTCTCTGTTCTTGTGCCAGTACCATGCTGTTTTAGTTACTATATCTTTGTAGTATAACTTGAAATCTGGTAAATTGATGCCTTCCAATTTATTCTTTTTGCTTAAGATTGCTTTTGCTATATGGAGTCTTCTCTGGTTCCATACAAAGGACAAAATTGTTTTTTTCTAGATCTGTAAAAAATGATGTTGGTATTTTAATAGGGATTTCATTTAATCTGTAGATCACTTTGGGTAGTGTAGACATTTTAACAACATTGATTCTGTTGACCTATGAGTATGGTATTGTTTTCCACCTGTTTATGTCTTCTGCTATTTTCTTCCTCAGTGTTTTGTAGTTCTCCCTGTAGAGGTCTCTCACCTCCTTAGTTAAATATATTCCTAGGTATTTTATTTTCTTTGTTGCTAATATGAATGCTATTGAGTCTTTGATTTGGTTCTCAGTTTGACCGGTGTTGGTGCATAGAAATACTACTGATTTGTGTACATTGATTCTGTAACCTGAGACTTTTCTGAATATCTTTATCAATTCCAATAGTCTCACCATACACAAATCTATAAAAGTAATTCACCACACAAATGGAAGCAAAAAAATGACCATATGATCCTCTCAATAGACACAGAAAAAGCATTCAACAAAATGCAGCACCCTTTTATGATAAGAACAGTTAACAAAAATAGGCATAGGTGGGACTTACATAAAAGTGATACAAGCCATATATGACGAACCCACAGCCATCATACTGAACGGGGAGAAATTGAAAGCATTCCTGCTTAGAACTGGAACCAGACAAGTTTGCCCTATATCGCCACTTCTATTCAACATAGTGCTGGAAGTCTTAGCCAGAGGAATCAGACAAGAGAAGGAAATCAGTGACATCCAAATGGGGGAAGAATAGATCAAAATATCCCTCTTTGCTGATGATATGATCTTTTATCTAGAAAACCCCAAAGATGTTGGCATACATGAAATTTGAAATAACTAATCTCATGAAGGTAGAGTATAGAATGATAGATACCAGAGGCCAAGCAGAAGAAAGATGAAGAGAGGTTGGGTAATGAGTAAAAATATACAGTTACATAGAAACAATGAGTTCTAATATTTGATGGTACAGTAGGTTGACTATAGTTAACAAAAATCTTCTGTATATTTCCAAATAGATAAGAGATTTGAAGTGTTCCCAACACAAAGAAATGGTAAACGTTCAGGGTGATGGGTATCCTAAATGCCCTGATTTGATCATTGCTAATTATATGCATGTACCAAAATAGCACATGTATCCCACAAATATGTACAATCAGCATTTATTGATGAAAAAAATTTAAAATACTAAAACAGCAAAACCTATTAAGGAAAAGCTTGTTAAATTTGAGTACATTAAAATAAAAAACTTGTACATTACAAAATAGACTATTAAAAATTAAAACAGTAGGAGCCAAGATAGCAGATGAGAAAAGCCACCAGTCAAAGTGTCTCTGCAAAAAAAAGAGATTTTAGAAGAAGGTGAAAAAAATAAACTAGCAGAAAAACATAGATCAGGTGAGGGTCGGAAGAAAGGGTGCCTGAAACTATAGGAGACTCAACAGGAAGATGTTGCGGAGGAGAACTGGAAGGAGAAAGGTCCCCGAGAGGCTTGGACACCAGCGACAAGGGTAGCTGGAACAGATAACTTTCCCCACCCTTGCATCTGGGACTGTTGGTGGGCTCCTGAGCGGTTGGAGAGACCTGCCGACACCAGCCCAGAGAAGGCTGCCACCAGCGAGGAGTGGCCTCTTGCGGACTCAGGGCTGGGCACCCAGCATCCTCGGGGCACCTCCCAGCATGCAGACCCAAGCCTATTGGCAGATGACATATTGCTCCATTCTCTCCTTCCCCTATACTACCCGTGGGTGCCCAGAGAGACAATTTAGCCATCACATGGAGGCATCTCCAAGGAACGGGACCTTTACTTTTGAGGCCCTGCAGCAGACTGAGGGGTACTCAGACTGCAAGCTCCCTACCCGACAGCCCTCCCAGGTGTTGCTTGCCTGGGGAATCCAGGAGAGCGGGGAAAATCCCAAGGTGGAGTGAAATAGATCCAGCTTGGGCACCCTGTAGCTGATTTGAGACTAGCACCCCTCCCCCTGGCAGGGTCAGGGATTGATCTCCAGGGCTGAGGGGACAGGCCTTCAGACCAGACCACATACACCCAGGTCACTATTGCACTGCCTGGGGTACAGAAGTGAGATCTGTGAAAGAGGCTACTGAGGAGTGTGCACCTTCAGGGGCAGATCAGCGTGCCTGAGCGACAACCCTCCTCCCAAAAGAGGGCTGTGAACCCAGCTCAGGCTGCGATCCTGGGTAGGGAAACTCCCAGCCCACGTCACAGCCAGGGGAGATGCATCGGCTTGATGTCCTGCTTGCTGGGAGAGGCCACGGAAAGGGGAAACGTGGAGGGGAGTGAGAACTGCTCCAGATTGTGGGGCTCGGACAGCCCCAACCCCCAAGCCCAAACTTTGAACTGGGTGGAGCCATTTCAGCCTCTCCCCACAATTTTGCACAGGAGCAAAGAACAGACCTTTGACCCCTGCTAACAGCAGTTGTGGAGCCTGAGGGCAGGCTTACCCAACCCAGCCCCACCCTGACTCACTCCTGGATCTACCCCCACTAAGGTGGAGAATAAAGACACACCTGAAAGTCCCACAGCCCCACCCACCAACAAGGCAAAAGAGGGCCTCTCCAGAGGAACAGGGGCTGGCTACAGGACCCAAAAACAGCACAGCAGCTCGCTCCTCCCAGCAAGTGCCACCTACTGAGAGGGAGGTAATTCTGCACAACTTTTTACCACATCTACTGATTCATCATAAAGGTCATGGTTGATTCTCACCCACAAACACCACTTACTGGCTCAGAGACTAAACAGGGTGTGTAATTATCCAAACAAAAATCTAAAGACAAGAAGGAACAACTGATCCAGATGGGAAGGAACCAGCGAAAGAACTCTGGAAGTATGAAAAATAAAACGGAAAGCACACCCCCAAAGAGGAACAACAGCTCCCTAGCAATTGACATTAACCAAACTCAGAACACTAAAATGACAGAAGAATTTCAAACACGGATTGTAAGAAAACTGGATGATATGCAAGAAAAAATGGATAACCAACACAAAGAAACAACAAAAAAAATCCAGGACTTGGAAGAAAAATTCACTAAAGAAATAGAAATATTAAAGAAAAATCAAACCGATGTCCTGGAAATGAAGGAGTTTTCAGGGAACTGCAAAACACAGTGGAAAGCCTCAAGAACAGAGTAATCAAACAGAAGAAAGAATCTCAGAGATTGAAGACAACTCCTTCCAATTAAAGAAGTCAGTCACAAAGATAGAGCAGAAAATTAAGAGAAAAGAAATAAGCCTAAAAGAAATATGGGATTATGTGAAAAAACCAAACCTGAGGATGCTAGGGATTCTGGAAGGTGAAGAAGAAAACACGCAAGGGCTTGATAAGCTCTTTGAAGAATTAATAGACGAGAATTTCCCAGGCCTTGCTAAAAATCTAGATATACAAGTACAAGAAGCTAAATGGACCCCAGGGAGATTCAATGTAAATAGGAAGACACCACTACATGCAGTCATCAGACTGACAAAAATATCTACTAAAGAGGCCATTCTACGAGCTATAAGGCGAAAGAAACAAGTAACATACAAATGAAAGCCCATCAGAATAACTCCAGGCTTCTCAACTGAAACCCTACAGGCAAGAAGAGACTGGGACCCATACTCACTCTTCTGAAATGGAATAATGCCCAGCCTAGAATCTTGTACCCTGCAAAACTAAGTTTCATATATGAAGGAGAAATAAAGATATTCTCAGATAAGCAAAGACTGAGGGAATTCACAAGACAAGACCAGCTCTCCAAGAAGTACTCAAAACAGAATTACACAAGGATCAGCACAATAAACACTCTTGAATGTAAAACCACTCAAAAGTTAAAGATCAAAGGCTAGATACCACAATGGCTCAAGAGAGAAAACAAAGCAACAAAATGCAACCCAACAGAATGAAGAGTAATTCACCCAACTTATCAGTTCTCTCAATAAATGTGAATGGCTTCAACTTCCCTCTCAAGAGACATAGGCTGGCCGAATGGATAAAAAAAACAAGCCAAGCATCTGCTCTGTCAAGGAAATGCATCTAACTTGCAAGGATGCATTTAGACTCAAGGTAAAGTGGTGAAAATCAATATTTCAAGCAAATGGAAGCCAAAAGAAGGCTGGTGTGGCAGTTTTGATCTCAGACAACTTGGTTTTTAAATCAACAAAAGTAATGAAAGACAAAGAGGGTCACTATATAATGGTGAAGGGTACAGTTCAACAAGAAGACATAACAATTCTAAATATGTATACTCCCAACTTAGGTGCACTCAGATTCATAAAGCAAACTCTACTTGATCTAAACAAATTGATAGACAGCAACACCATAATAGTCGAATACTTCAACACCTCACTGACAGCACAGGACAGATCCTCCAAACAGAAAATTAACAAAGAAATAATGGACTTAAACAGAACTCTAGAACAAATGGGCCTGACTGACATTTACAGGACATTCTATCGAAAAACCACTGAATATACGTTCTTCTGATCAGCTCATGGGACATTCTCTAAGATTGACCATAT
>NW_012154840.1:1991145-1992336 GCF_000956105.1 Propithecus coquereli
AACTGGTGCCTATCCTGCAGAAATTATTCCGCAGCATCGAGAAGGATGGATTCCTCCCCAACACATTTTATGAAGCCAACATAATCCTGATACCAAAACCAGGAAAGGACGTAACAGAAAAGGAAAACTACAGACCAACATCCCTTATCAATATACATGCAAAAATTCTCAACAAAATTCTAGCTAACCGAATCCAGGTGCTTATTAAGAAAATAATCCATCATGACCAAGTGGGCTTCATCCCAGAGATGCAGGGATGGTTTAACATACGCAAATCTATAAACATAATTCACCATATAAACAGAAGGAAAAACAAAAACCATATGATTCTCTCAATAGATGCAGAAAAAGCATTTTACAAAATTCAACTCTTTTATGATAAGAACGCTTAACAAAATAGGCATAGATGGGGCTTGCCTAAAAATGATACAAGCCATTTATGACAAACCCATAGCCAACATCATACTGAATGGGGAAAAACTGAAAGCATTCCCACTTAGAACTGGAACCAGACAAGGTTGCCCACTATCTCCACTTCTATTCAACATAGTGCTGGAAGTCCTGGCCACAGCAATTAGGAAAGAGAGGGGAATTAAAGGCATGCGAATGGGAACAGAAGAGATCAAACTCTCACTATTTGCTGATGACATGCTATTATACCTAGAAAACCCCATGGATTCAACCAAGAGGCTCCTGAAATTGATAAATGAATTCAGTAAAGTCTCAGGATATAAAATCAATACACACAAATCAGAGGCTTTCATATACGCTGACAGCAATCATTCCGAGAACCAAATCAAAGACTCAATTTCCTTCACAATAGCAACAAAGAAAATAAAATATCTAGGAATATATTTAACTAAGCAGGTGCAAGACCTCTACAGGGAGAACTATGAAACGTTGAGGAAGGAAATAGCAGAGGGTGTAAACAGGTAGAAAACCATAGCATGCTCGTGGGCCAGCAGAATCAACACTGTTGAAATGTCTATACTAACCAAAGTCATCTACGTATTCAATGCAATCCCTATTAAAATACCAACATCATTTTTCACAGATGTAGAAAAATTAATTTTTACGCTTCGTATGGAACCAGAGAAGACCCCGCATTGCAAAAACAATTCTAGGCAATAAAAACAAAATGGGGGCCGGGCGCGGTGGATCACGCCTGTAATCCTAGCACTCTGGGAGGCC
>NW_012154840.1:1993878-2032136 GCF_000956105.1 Propithecus coquereli
GACTTTGGGGGGCAGGGGGGGCAAAGGCCACGTACGTAACCTAAACATCTGTGCCCCCATAATATCCTGAAATGAAAAAAGTCATTTTGATCATTTACATAGCTTCATGTTAGTCAGCCTGCTTTTTAAAATTCATATGTTGAAAATGTTTTATTCTATCTTAGAATTAAGAAAATAGGAAGTACTTAAATGATATGAGATGTGCTTCTAATGTTCCTGGGAATGTAAACAAACATCCTAAGACTAGAACATTTGAAAAAAAATACATATTATTTGTTGAGAGTATAATAGCTGTTTTAACAATCAAGTTTCTCAGAAATATAGAAAATTTAATGAAGACTTTTGGGTTGATATTTTCAAGCATCCCCGTATATCATAAATTGCAATTGAGATGATATTAGATGATATGTGGCTGGATTGCTTTATATTCAAAAATCATCAAGAAGCTGTCCCATAGAACCTCCTGACAGTAAATAAACAAACAAACAAAGAAAAGTAGTCGTCCACGCAGAGATCCTAATGGAGCAGCTGTATATTCAAACACCATTTCTATCATGCAGGGAATTGTGGTTAAAAAGAAGAGTAGAGTACGGGAAAGGTAAGTCTCAAAACATACACAGTTTTTTAGACCTATTAGCCATATCTACACAATGAAAAGTTATATAAGGTGTTTCAATGGTTTGAGGGCTCTATTCTTCAAGAGGTGTCACTTTGAGAAATCATATTCTTCAAAACCCATCCAAACTTAGGCCAAGAATTGTCAGAATTCATATCCTCTATCAACAAGTAATGTTATTATCTCCATGATGTTAAAGACTAGAGATTGTAGCTTACTCAGAGATTACAGAGCAATATCTATCTGTAAAATATAGTATTTGCAAAAGAACTTATAAATAAGCTGAAAGGGAAAGAAAAAATAAAACTATTGACTTTCCAAGTATATTGTGAATAAAGGAAATAAGCAACAACCACTGTCCACATTCTAACCCAATGGGTTGGAAAAATGACTTTGCTCTGTGTTCCCATAGAACTTTGTTTGTTCCATGAATAATGTCATGACATTTATTACTGTGTTTTATAACTATCATACATGATTTCAAAGAGTTTTCCAACTAGAAAAGCAACATCCTTTTTGAGGTTTTCTCAAGAGGTACAATAACAGTAGTGTTGATATGGTGGGTTAAGCAGGGGCACATTCTGATGTCATATCTCTCTATTTTTGCAGAGATTTCTGGTATATTAAAATGTCACAGTTATTTACAGTCTTTAGTTTCAGTTTTAATCACAATCAAGAAGTCACTTTTCTCAACTAACACTCGGACTTGGCAAAAAACGGTTGATAACAATGATTTATGAGTAGATCCATGGTAATCAGAAATCAAAAGTCCTGAAATGAAGTTGAGTTGAGAACTTATGGGGACACACAGATATTGAACATAGGTTCTCTAACAAAGTGACATAGGTACCTTTTATTAAATAATGTCAGTGTCATTTCAGATTATTTTTGTTGAGCTGTCCACTTAGATGTTGGCTCTTTCCCTGACAGAGCATTAAACATATCACTTGGTGTTTTATAGGAATTATATACAAGATTCAAAGGTAATTCAATTCAACCAGCAATTATTGAAGATTAGCTTATACCTATGTACCACAAACTTTACTGTAGTTATAGGAGATGAATAAATATAATATCAATCATTAAGATTCCCATATATTGTACAAATTAATAAAGACCTTCTTGATTGGGGACTAAATCTCATTATTTGCACATATCTAACATAGGCCTTAAATTCTATCTCTGTCCAAACTTTTGCAATAGGCACAATTATATTTACCTACAATCTCATCCTTCTGATCTCCAGCCTGGAAAACTACTTTTCATTTGAGGACGTTGCCTTCTCTATTAACTTTTCCTCAAATATGCTAGTCATTGTTTGTGGGTGATTCTAATACAGAGATCCAGCAAATGTCATTAACTGCTTAGCCTTATGAGCTGAGTAATTTTCTTTAGAATTTGGGGGCTCCCAAAATTTTCCGCTGAGAATATACTTCCTAATAATCCAGATAGGATTAGGATATAATGTTTTGACTTTCTGATTATTGGATTTTCAAAAGAAGAATGCCAAGGTAAAGTTTACAAATCATGAAATTATTTTAATACATCAGGAATCTAACTGAAAAATGGGAATTGTGAAATCAGAATTTTAGTAACATCCTGATTATCCAAGTATATCAATAATACTGTTATTGCACAATTGAGACAGCCTCAAAATGGAATGTTCCTATTGATTAGAAAACAGTCAGCTATTTGTGTATATGCATAAGATAAACACTATTTTCGAGACCGTCAACTGTATGATAACAGTACTATTGATATAGTGGGCTAAGCAGGACATGATTAAAATTCTAAAGTCAAATTTTTTATTTCTTAATTAGATGACTAATGTATTGAAATAATGTGGTTTATAAGCGATTTAGCAACAGTTTTAAACCAAAATCATAAAATTTATTTAAAAAATGAACTACTAATACATACAATGACATGGGTAAATTTCACAGACATCATGTTATGTAAAAGAAGTCAGACATAAAAATTACATACTGTATGATTTCATATATGTGAAATAATTCATTGAGAGAAAAATGGATCTATGGTGATACATGCCAGAATAATGGTTATTTTGGGGGGGGTAATGACTACAAAAAGGCTTAAAGGAGCCCTTTGGGATGCTGGGAATCTTTTCTGTCTTCATCTGGGTAATTAAACAGGTGCACACATATGTGAACCTTCATTGAGATATAAACTTAAGATCTAACCTCTTTTTTCTGTAATTATACCTTAAAAATATTTTAAAAAGAAAGAAAACCATTAGCTAAGAGTAAAGTAATAAAGAAGGTGACATAAATGCCAACAATGGCCTTGTACAGTATACAGTGTGTTTATTCTTTTGGGGTCATCTTAGTAGCATACTTCAATGATTTAAGTTAGGATTAACCCCACAGCTTCTCTTAAAGTACTACTCATCCATGTTTGCTTATTGCTGTCCAAACATGTTTTGTGAGAATAAACCTAAACAATACCATCCATGCAGTTTAACTCAAATAGAGTTTTGGAGAAGAGAGAGACACTTTGAAATGCTGAACTAAGGCTCCTATTGTCTTTTACTTAGAAATTATTTAACTACTAACTGTATAGCCATTTTTGGATTAGGCAACACATGCCATGGAGAGAGGAGGAGGAGTCAAATAACCTTGGAGATCTTTTCTAGTCATGATTTTCTTGATCAACCATGCTGTATCTTGAGGCATTTTAAGTGTAGAGATCTGAGAAAATGGAATCTGCATGTTATGACACTTCTAAGAAAAAATAATTTGTAAAGAAATAGGAAAATTTTAACCCTTGGATGTATCATGTTACCTAAGGCAAAGGATTGACTAGTCAAATAAATAGTAGTAAAGGGAAATTATCCTCTCTCTTTTTCCTATTTGAAGAGTTATTAAGCCATGACCACTAGAAAGACTGGGCCAAGAAGAGCCAAAAAGAGAGAAAGGATTGTCCATCTCTTTTTATGTATACATGTGTATAAATCATAGCATAAAATAATTCTTTTTCAGATTGTGTTATTCAAGCTTGATGTCTCCATTGGGAGTGGTAGTTGAAAATAGTGTGTCTTGGTGTATATCATACCTTATTCTAAGAAAAAAAGTATCCTGTCCTTTTATATTAATTTTTTTTATCTGGCTTTATCCTCTTGTATAAATCTATTTGCATCAAGCTTTCTCTGAAGTCAAGAGAAAGCATTCAAGAAACAAGTGAAAATCTGGCCTCCAGTTTGTTCACATATGTAAACAAACATCTTATGTTTTATCGTGTCCCTGTGAACTCTTACACAGACAGAATTGAAAGATCCAAAGAAAAGCAAATAAGTAGCATGATTCCAACTTGACCTTGAATTGTAATCTATATCAACAACTTCAGAGGTGGGATTAGGGTGTATTTTCTGGTTTTGGAATAGCTGAAACCTAAAAAGGGGAAGTTGGCAAGGAGGGAGTATCACAATGCACATACTACATTGTTCTCAACATAGATCCTTGAATTAAACTTTCCCATACATTCTCCATAGAGAAGAGATTTCTAACTCTTGGCTACAAATTCAAAGAAATTGATATCATATTCAGGTTTAGTAAAGCAAAGGAGTCCCATCTGGAAACAGGGGATGTTTTTAATTGTATTTTACAATCAACTGAAGTGGTTACACCCAGATAGAATATGAGATGACTTAGTTGTTTCCAGGGAACTTTTTGTTCATTAGAAAATGGACTTTCTAAAAGTTATTATAATACGTACAAATTTCTGTACATAAGCATTACCATATTGTTTTCAGTGTTATTAAATATGCCTTTACATTATTGCCACCAGTCTTTCTGTACAGAAGACAAATAAACAGCAAGTATTTGTCATTCTCGGCAATAAACTGTAGTGGCAGCAAACTTAATCTGGTGTTAATTAGGCTTGTGGAAAACTAAATCAAGCATCAAAAACCACAGATTATTTTAGGCTTCCTCTAGCATAAACAGAAAGCCTTGATGGTCCATAACATATTATTTTTGTTGACAGTCTTCCACTTTTTGACCAATTGATTTCATATTTCTGATAGATTCTGTCTTGATTGCCCTTAGCTCTGTCTTCTCTTGGCCTCCAAGCAGCAGTTTGTTAATCCTTCCTATTTTTGTGTATTTAAGCAGGGTTACAAACTTCAAACACATTGTAAAATGAACCTGTACACAATCCTTCAAAACCACTTAAGTGATCCAGTGATGGAAGTACCAGCCTCATAAGTAAATATAGAACATTTCAGAAATCATCCCAAGTGTTTATTTATAAGCCATTTGTAATTACTAAGCCAGAATGAATGAAAGCTCTGGAAAATGTAAAACGGCAGAGCCTTTTGCATTAAATTACAATTTGCCCACAACAAGGAAAGGACAATGCTGTTTTTTTAAGTCTGTTCTAATTGAGGAGTGTGATTATGTTCTACAAGCTCATTGACAAGTAAATGAAGGCTTAAATAAGAGAAACTTCAGCACACATGTAACAGAACAAGCCACTACAAAGAACAAATAAACAGATATGAGTAATGGTCATATTCCACTACGACTTCCTTACAGTTTTATGCACCTACATAATGATCATGTAATGAAATTTTTATTTTGACTCTTCAAGTGATTTTTGAAAGATTCCAAAATTTACTTCTCTTTCATTTCTTAATCACTTCAGTAACCCTCTATATTTTCTCAGGAATTTCTTTCTCACTTCTTTCTTCCCTCCTTCTCTTCCTTCTCTCCCTCCTTCCTTCTTCTTCCCTTCTTTCCTGCTTGCCTTCTTTTCTTTCTGCCTTCATCTCCATTCTTCTTATCTTTCCGCCTACCATTTGTCACGTCCCTCCCCCCATTTGTTTATTTACTTCTCTCCATCTACCCATCTCTGCATCCCCATGAACATTTCTTTAGCATCTACTTTATATCAGGTCTTGAAGATACAATATCAAGTGAGACAAAAATCCTTTCTCTCATGGAACTCACAATTTAGAGAAATGTACATGAACATCAAAAAATACAGTAAAGAGTAAGTGCTATAATAAAAAATCTCCTGTACAGTAAGTGCTATAATATATATATTCACTGGATTTTATAAGAACACAGAGAATGGGCTTATATATCAGACTGGAGGAAGTGATCAGGGAGACTTCTAAGAGATTGTGATACTTATGATAGATTTTTAAGAACAGATACAAGATACACAAAGGAGGGAGGAAGGACACTTTAAGCAGTAAAAAGGTTATATATAAAAGCACGGTGACATCATGCATAAAGATACATTCTGGAACCTACAAGCTTAGTTCAGGATAGCATATATGTGGAATATGGCAGAGGATGAGACCATAAAAATAGATATTAGCCAGAATATGGAATATCTTGTGAGCTAAATTGAGGAACTTGAACTTTATACCAAAAGGTCTGGACAGTTATTTGAAGGATTTTAAGCAAGAACATGACAGAATCAGATTTGTATTTTGGAAAGATAACTTTAGAATTACTGTGAAAAAAAAGGACTGAGATGAACTCAAAACAGGAAATCAGATTGGGAACTGGAACAACAACTAGGCAAGAATGGATGAGAGACTTATCTAAGGAAATGAATTTTGGACGCGAAAGGGAGGAATAAGTGTGGGAGTGAGTTACCAAGGATGTGTTCTCATCAAGAATCAGTTACATCTGGTAACAATTCTGATTTGGTTACATCCTGTACTTCTTTTCCAAGCATATATATATTTTCGAATAGATAAAAGTAATCTGGAGCTACAATAAGTTATGGTTCAGAGAATGAGATACTAGAGTGTTTTATTTTGGCGATGGAGCAGTTCTAAATTATTGCAAAGTCCAGGGTGTGTGCATGGAAGTGGATGGCTGCAGTGAAGAGTGGTTGCAAATCAAGTAATTGAGAGGCAAAGGTGCTGGATGGATTATCTAGATGGATATTGGCCTGATTCTCTTGGATCCTGGATCAAGGAACCTGTGCCCATGGTGGCTTCTGAGGAAGCATTATCTTGATGAAATAAAATGTCTTGATTTCTGATCTTTACAAAAGCGGTCTCTAATGAGATATTCATGCATAAGCACATTTCAGCATATGTAAATATTAAGATGATTAAAAGTAATGTGATCGTGAGATGTTAATGATTGCTAATTGCTCATAATTAAAAATAATAATAAAGCAAATAACCATATAATGATATTGGTCAATTGCAGCTCTTGATTATATGATATTTATCCAAACACATATATGTAAGGGAAATGATGTTCCTATAGATAAACAACCATTTCATAGTTTAAATGTGTCTTTTAAAATAATGGAAATTAATGCATTCAATACTTGCATGTTTCACAGTCAAACATCAGTGATTCAACCATGGGAAAAAATACTAACTGATAAGTCTGAATTTTAAAATATTTTCCAGTATATTTAAAAAGTTGAGTTAACTATGTGCTGCCCTGTAGAGCACTGACTCCCAATATTTTTATGTTTGTGGGATACATAGAAAATGATAATATTTGAATATCACATTGTATAAAAACAGATCAGGCTATTCATTGTCAGAGGACCTGGCTGCCCGGGCTCTGCAGCCCTTGGCTGAGGGCTGAGGGGATCAATGTCTTGGTATTTTAAACCCATTTTTGACATGCGACTTGGGAAGCTCTGCCCTAAAATTTCTGGCCTTCAGAATGAAAAAACATATTTGTGATTAACAGTAGAAGTTTAGTTCAATGCTGAAGAAGATACAATCCCTACATTAAAGCATTGGTGTGAGTAATGATGGGCCTCAACTCATGTGGCAATTATATTGGTGCCATATAAAGGAGAGATATATTAATATAAAAGGTTATGGAGCCATTTGGGTGAAAATTCCCTTTTTACACTCTCAATCTGCTTAGAACCTTTTATCCATAGATAAAATAGATCCAGACAAATTGTCCCAAATGTCAAATAATTTTGTTCTCAAGTAACAATAGTTGACATCAAAAGAATTGCAGAGCTCCTCTTAAGAGACACAGATAGGATTTTAACATCCTAGGTTGCATAATTGCTTCTAATCACTTTTGATTACCAGTTCCCTTTATTCTTGAATAAGTGGTCTAATACACAAATTAAAATTTAATGAATATTTATTTATGCAATCATTTATTTGTACAAATAATTCTATTAGAGCTGTGAGAAATATATAAAAATAAATTTTAATATACAGCCTCTGCCATTAACAGTATGATGAGAGGTGGTGTGTTTGGTAGAAAGAGCCATGTTGTAGAAATTAGAAAACCTGGGTTCAAGTTCAATTATGATACACTCTAGCAACTTGAGAAAGTTACTAAAGCACAGAATTAAAAATAATGAAATGTATAAAACAATTTTTAAATATTGGTATGTAAAATAAATATATTTAGATACAAAAATCCAGTGAGAAGCGGATACACACACACAAGAAGGCTAACTATGACATAATAGAGGCAGAAATAAAGTGATGGAGAAATTTGAGTTGGAGAAATTTAGGCATGGAAGATACTCATCTTTCAAAAATAACAAAAATTTGAAATCTTCTAGGCAAAAGTATACACTAAGAGGTTTCCCCTCCAAACCTTGTATTCATAAAATGGTGATTAGGAAAAACAATCTTGAGTATTATTAAGCTTTAAGTAGTTGGAACACATTTCTAATGTACAGGGTTTTTTTTTCTTTGTTTTAAACTGCAGTCCATTTTTAGGGAAAACAAATAAGTAACAAGAAAACAAGTTGATATTGTAAAATTTTTATTAAAATTTCTAGATTCTTTTTCTGGGGTATAGTACATATGAAGTTTAGCCCTTTATGTGTTCTTTATATCTCCAGTCCTGAACAAATAATATTCAGGCAAATGACATTCAAGTCTTACAATATTCTCAGTCAGCAAAAAAAAAAATATAAAGAAAAATGATATTCAGTTATGGTCACTCAGCTACAATGATATCTGGAAATGAGGGCCCAGAAATTTGAAAAAACTGTCAATTTTTTTCTTTTAAACTTCATTTAACCAGAAAATTTAGTTACACACAAATCCCTATTTCAGACATTCAAGTTAGTAGACATTGTATTGTATGTCAAAGAGGTGCTCTGAGAAATCATTACTATTCAACCTTGTTATCAGGTGAAGAAGTATTATATGTTTGGAAGAACAATAGTTATGAGCCACTAGTAAATGAAGTCACTTTCCTTTCAACTCCCTGGAATGAATAAGGTATGGTAGAATGGAATAAAAAGAGTTGTTGGTCCAAACAGGAAGAGAGAAGAAAAATCCTATATTGGTAAGCATAAGAAGTAGGCAATTGTCAAAACTGAGATAAATGCAGAGAACTGTATTAGAAATGTCTGTGTATGCATGTGTGTGTTTAAGTATGGAAAAGTGGAAAGATAATTGAATTAAGTTCCAGTCCCAGCTCTGATAATAACAATTTTGAGCACTTCACTTCTCTGGGTCTCAATTTTATCATCTATAAAATTAAAGTTTATATTAGATTATGTTTAAGGTCCCTTCCAACTCTCATATCCTATCAAATTGGTATTAACTGATCAACACTTAAGTGCACATATAGTAATAACATTCATCGGGTGTCAGGCAGATGGGAGGGGGGAAGAGGGATGGGTATATACACATGTAATGGGTGCGGGGCACACTGTCTGGGGGATGGACACGTTTGAAGCTCTGACTCGGGTGGGGCAATGGCAATGTACGTAACCTAAACATTGTACCCCTGTAATATGCTGAAATAAAAAAATATTTAAAAAGAAACAAACAAAAAGAAATGTTTGAAAGTGCTATATACATGGAACAAAACAATCAATACCCACCAGTATCAAAACAACCCAAAGTTAAACTCATAGCTCTTATAAAACAGTAACACAAAGGAGAAAACAAAGCAACTAGCAAACAATTATGATGACCAGAAAAGTACCTTACATGTCAGTACTAACATTGAGTGTAAATGGTCTAAATGTCCCACTTAAATGATATAAATATCAACAAACAAAAATTAGTAGTGTTTCTATAAAGAAATAACAAACTTTCCAAAAAATTCAAGAAAAGAATACCACTTACAAAAGCTACAAAAATTAAAATACATAAAAACAAATTTAACTAAGTAGGTGACAGATCAGTACACTGACTACTGTGAAACTTTGGTTAAAGGAATTGAAAAAGACACAAATAAATGAGACAGTATCCTATGTTCATGGATTGGAAGAATTAATGTAGTTAAAATATTCTTACTACCCAAAGTGATCCACAGATTCAATTCAATCCCTGTCAAAATTGCAGTGATATTTTATATAGAAATAGAAAAAAATCTTAAAATTCATATGGAAACAAAAATTTCCCAAATAGTCAAAGCAATATTGAGCAAAAAGAACAAAGAGGGAGGCATCAAAATACTAATACCTGTCTTCAAAATATACTGCAAAGATATAGGGGTCAATAAAGCATACTGGCATAAAAAAACAGGCACGTAGATCAATAGGACAATATAGAGATCTCAGGAATAAATCCATGCATTTATGATCAGTTAATTTTCAAAAGAGCTGCCAAGAACACACAGTAGGGGAAGGGCAGTCTCTTCAATAAACAGTGCTGGGAAAACTGGATATCCACATGCAGAAGAGTGAAATTACACTCTTTACTCATATCATATATAAAAATAAACTCAAAATGGATTTAAGACTTAAACATAAGACCTAAAATGATAAAACTACTAGAAGACAATGTAGAGAAAAATCTCCATGACTTTGGTCTCTGAACAATGATTTTTTGTCTGTGCTTTTGGAATATGACCTCAAAGGCACAGGAAACAAAGCTAAAATAGACAAATGGAATTACATCAAACTAAAATCAATTAAGAGAGTGAACAGAAATCTTATGCAAGGGAAAATATTTGCAAACCATTTATTTGATAAGGAATTAATATCCCCAATATATATGAAACTCAAATAACGCAGTAGTAAAAAATAGCACAAATAACCCAATTTAAAAATGAGCAAATCTGAAAAGACATTTCTCCAAAGAAGATAGCCAAGTGGACAATGGGTATATAAAAAATTATATGTGCCTATCAATGGCACTAATTATCAAATAAATAAAAATTAAAACCACACTGAGGTATCATCTTACACCTGTTGGGATTGCAATTATCCAAAAGGTGAAAGATAACATGTTTGGGAAAGCTAATGAAGAAAAGTGAGGATTTGGACACTGTTGGTCAGAAAATAAATTAGTACATTTATTGTGAAAATAGTATGGAGGTTATATAAAATATAAAATTAGAACTACCATATGATCCAGTAATCCCACTACTGGTTATTTATCCAAAGCAAAGGAAATCAGTATGTCAAAAGATATCTGCACTCCCACGTTCAGTGAAGCATTATTCACAGTATCCAAGATGTAGACTCAACCTAAGTATTCATTAACTAATATACAGATAAAGAATACATGGTACATATACACAATGAAATACTATTCAGCCTTATGATGGAAGGAAAGCTTGTCATTTGTGACACCATCGATAAAGCAGGAAGACATTACGTTAAGTAAAATAACTCAAGTACAGAATGACAAATACTTCATGATCTCACTTATATGTAGAATCTGAAAAAGTTGAACATGGGGGCAGAGCAAGATGGCCCAATAAAAACCTCCAGTGATTGTTCTTCCACATGAACACCTAATTCAACAACTATTTAGATGAGCAAGCACCTTCAGAAGAACCAAAAATTAGATGAGTGATCATACTACCCGGTATTAAGACAGTGCACACTGTCTGGGGGATGGACACGCTTGAAATTGTGACTCGGGTAGGGCAAGGGAAATAATAGACAACCTACATAATGGGAGAAAATATTTGAATGTTACATATCCGATAAAGGGCTGATAGCTAGAATCCCTGTATTTCTTTGCTATCAGTTGTGATATGTTCTTCTTTGTTTCTGATTATACTTTTTTTAAATTAATTAATTAATTTATTTATTTAAATTCAGGATATCATGAGGGTACAAACATTTGGTTACATGTAATGTGTTTGCCTCACCCGAACCAGGGCTACAAGCATGTTTTACCCCCTACATTGTACTTTGCTTCCATTAGTTGTGGGTTTAGCCCCCCTCACCTGACTGGCAGCCAATGAGTAATATTGCCACGTGAATACCTTATGTTGATCAGTTAGTACCAACTTGATGGTGAGTACTTGTGGTGCATGTTTTTCCATCCTTGTGATACCTCACCTCGAAGGAAGGGCTCAATCTCTATCCAGGATAATACAAAAGGTGCTAGTTCACCATTGTTTTTTGTAGTTGGGTAGTATTCCATGGTGTACATAACCACATTTTATTAATCCACTCATGTATTGATGTGCACTTGGGCTGTTTCCACATCTTTGTAATTGTGAATTGTGCTGCTATAAATATTCAAATGCAAATGTCTTTTTTATAGGATGTCTTTTTTTTTTCCCTTTGGATAGATGCCTAGTAGTGGGATTGCTGGATCAAATGATATTTGTATTTTTAGCTCTTTGAGGTATCTCCAATTACTTTCCACAGGCGTTGTATTAATTTTCAGTCCCACCAGCAGTGTAAGAGTGTTTCAATCTCTCCACATCCAGGCCAGAATTTGTTGTGTTGTCACTTTTTGATAAAGGCCATTCTCACTGGAGTTAGGTGATATCTCATTGTAGTTTTGATTTGCATTTCCCTAATGATTAGAGATGTTGAGCACTTTTTTATATGTTTGCTGGCCATTATTCTGTCTTCTTTTGAAAAGTTTCTGTTCATGTCCTTTGCCCATTTATTGATGGGGTTGTCTGATTTTTTTCTTGTTGATTTTCTTAAGTGCCATATAGATTCTTTTTATCAGCCCTTTATGGGATGTGTAGAAAGCAAATATTTTCTCCTATTCTTTATGTTGTCTATTCATTCTAACAATAGTTTCCTTGTCTCTGCAGAAGCTTTTTAATTTGATAATGTCCCATTTGTTTATTTTTTTTCTGCTTTGATTGCTTTGGGGATCTTCTTCATAAATTCTTTGCATAGGCTGGTGTCTAAGGGAGTCTTCCCAATACTTTCTTCCAGAATTCTTAAGGTTTCACGCCTTAGATCTCAGTCTGTTATCCATCGTGAGTTGATTTTTGTGAGAGGTAAGAGGTGGGATCCAGTTTCAATCTTCTGCATGTGGTTATCCAGTTTTCCCAGCACCACCATTTATTGACTAGAGATTCTTTTTCCCAATGTATATTTTTGTCTGCTTTGTCAAAGATCACATGACAATATTATGATGGTTGTTATTTGAATCCTCCATTTTTTTTGTTGTTGTTGTTTAATCTAGCTAGTGATCTATCAATTTGTTTTTACCTTTACAAAGTAGTAACTTTTTGTTTTGTTGATTTTTTGTATTGCTTTTTTGGTCTCAAATTCATTTAATTCTGATAGGATCTTTTTTTTTTCTTTTCTTCCACTAATTTTGGGCTTAATTTCTCCTTGATTTTCTAGTTCCTTGTGGTTTGATATTAAGTTGTTAATTTGTGATGTTTCTTTTATTTGATGTAGGAATTTAATGCTATAAATTTCCCTCTTAGCACTGCTTTTTCTTTTTTTTTTTGAATTTTAGCTCTTTTTATTTAAAAAGTGTGGTTACTAGAAAATTCAAAATTATATATGTGGCTTGTATTTGTGGCTCACAATTATATTTCTACTGTGCTGTGCTGCTGTGGTTCCTCTTTTTCCCATCCATCTATTCAAACTCTTTCCTTACTTTAAGGCCTAGTTCAGGTTCTACTGTCTTCACGAGGACTTTTGCTGTGTAGCACCCTTCTGTGAAGTTTCCTGGAGGTTTTGTTTTTGGAGGCAGTCATGGAATGTGCATTGTAGGCTGAATTCAAGCAGGAAAATCATGGAGGTGTTTAGCCCAGTGTCTGGTACTTCATAAACACAGATATTATAATTCATATTTTTCTTGTTATTGTCTTTGGAGTCTGGCTACCTATCTCAGCACAGGTTATTTACTTTCTTGGATCCTTCTTACGTGTTTAGTTTTTCTTGTGTGTTTACTCTTGTTGGACATATCTTTTTTTTTCTTTTTTATTTCAGTATATTATGGGGGTATAAATGTTTAGGTTATGTATATTGCCCTTGCCCCACCTAAGTTAGAGCTTCAAGCATGTCCATCCTCCAGATGGTGTGCACCGCACCCATTTGGTGTGTATATACCCATCCCCTCCTCTCCTCGCCCATCTGCCCGACACCCAATGAATTTTATTGGTGTCCTTCTTTTCTCTCAGGTCTGGTAGTATTTGTTTTGTGAATCTGGGTGCTCTTGCATTGGGTGCACATATATGGGATTGTTTTTTTTTGTTAAATTGATACATTTATCATTATATAATGACCATCTTTGTCTTTTTTTTTTTTTTTCTGAGAAAGAGTCTCACTCCATCACCCCAGGTCAAGTGCAGTGGCATCATCATAGCTCATTGCAACCTCAAATTCCTGGGTTCAAGTGATCCTCCTTCCTCAGCCTCCAAATTAGCTGGGACTATAGGTGCCTTCCACCATGCCCAGCTAATTTTTTTTCCACTTTGATACAGACAGGATCTCACTCTTGCTCAGGCTGGTCTTAAACTCCTGACCTCCAGCCTCAGCCTCCCAAAGTGCTGGGATTACAGGTGTGAGCCACTGCATCTAGCCTATGGTTGTTGATTTTAAGTCTATTTGATTTCATATAAGTATAGCTACTCCTGTTCACTTTTGTTTTCTATTTGGATGGAATATCTTTTCCCATCAGTTTACCTGAGTGTCTCAGCATCATTACCAGTTAGGTGGATTTACTGTAAGCAGCATTTGGTTGGATATTTTAAATTAATTCTGCCAACCATATCTTTAAGTGGAGCACTTCGTCCATTTATGTTCAAGTTTAATATTGATATGTGAGGTTTTCTTCCTGTCATATAATAACTGTTACACAGTTGCCTTGTATTCTCTGTTGTGTACTTGATTTATAAGTCCTATGAGATTCATACTTTTGTGTGTTTTTATCATGCCATGTATCAACCTTTTGTTTCCATGTTTAGATGCCCTTTGTGCATTTCTTGTAGAGCCAATCTAATGGAAACAAATTCCCTTAGTGTTTGCTTGTCTGGGAAAGTCTTTATGTCTCACTGACTTCTGAAGTTTAGTTTAGCAGAATGCTAAATTCTTGGCTGACAATTGTTTTGCTTAAGATGAATAAACAGAGAACCCCAATCTCTTCTGGCTTGTAAGGTTTCTGCTGAAAGTCTGCTTTTATTGTGATGGGATTTTTTTTTATAGGTGATTAGATGCTTTTCTCTTGCTGCTTTTAGGAATTTTTCCTACACTTTCACTTTAGATAGTCTGATGACTGTGTATCTTAGTGAAGTGCATCTTATAATATATATCTCAGAAGTTCTCTGAGCTTTTTGTATCAGGATGTCTAAGTCTCTAGCAAGGCCAGGAAATTTTTCCTCAATTATTCCCTCGAATAAGTTTTCTAATTTTTTTTTCTTTTTCTTTTTCTTTTTCTCTCTTAAGAATATCTATCACTGATAGGTTTGTATGCTTTACATAGTCCCACATTTCTTTAAGGCTTTGGTCATTTTTTAAGGTTTTTTTTTTAATTTTTTGTCTATGGGTGAGTTTGAAAGACCTGTCTTCAAGCTTTGAATTTTTTTCTTCTGCTTGGTGTAGTCTATTGTGAAAATTTTGACTCTATTTTGTAATTTCTTTAATGAGATTTTCATTTTCTGAAGTTCTTTAAAAAAAAAACTATCCGTTTAGTAATTTTTTATTTAGTAAATTTTTAATTTATATTCTAAATTGTTTTTCTGATTTCAATGTGTTTGTTTTCAGCTTTCTCTTGGATCTCATTGAGCTTCATTTAATACTTTTAATTCTTTATCTGGTAGATCAAAGATTTAATTTGGTTTGGATTCATTGCTGGTAAGTTAGTGTGATCCTTTGTGAGTGTTGTAAAACTTTGGTTTTTCATATCACCAGAATTGATTTTCTGCTTCCTTCTCATCTATATGTACTACACCTTCTTATTTTTAATTTACTGTTCTTTGAACACATTTTTCCCTTGAGGATGTGACTAAAATGCATGTTGTGTTGACTGCCTGGCTTCAGCTCCAGGTACTTTCACTGGCAAACATTCTGTCTGTGTTCTATGGTTGTAAATAGTCTTTCTGTAGTGGCTTTCTCAGATGCTGGTTGTAGTAATAATGTACTAGGCTTGTGATCAAGTTTATTTTCTCTTGCAGGGCCAGGATGGCAGAGATCTTACTCAAGAAGCTTATATCATTCCCTAGCACAGTACACTTCTGTCAGCAACTTTTGCACTGGGTTGTGTAGTTCAATCTGCAGCTCAATAAATGGTGGTCATGGGTAGAATTGACTGTGTCAGAAGCAGATGGGTATATGTGATACGCCAGTGGTGGGTGAAAGGACTGGGCCCGTTGGGCGAGGCAAGGAGAAACTCCTGGTGAAATTCACAGGTCTCTGCAGGGATGGAAGTGGGCAACCCCAGTTGCAAGGCTCAGACTGGCAGAAATGCAATGTGAATTCCTATCCCACTCTGTCCCAGTGCTCAGGATATTCAGATCAGATAGACTTTTCTGTTCATCTTCAGAAATGTTGTCATTTCTTGTCAAGAGGGAGAGGGTCCCTTGTGGAAGTTGAGTCTGGTGGGCACACAGCCTGGGGTGGGGGACACAGTCACCACTTATTGTCCTGCAATGGCCATCCACATGTGCTCCCATACCAAATTCTAATAGGAGCAGCCCTGGCTGTGTCTGTAGGAGTGGGCAGTGGGGAGAAGTCCCCCTCTCCATGTGCCTTCACAAGCACTGGGGCTGCCTTCCCACTGAGGAAGTACCACAGTACTACTTCACAGAGCTCAGCACTTGACCCACATCTCTATTGAAGGAGGCACAGCCACTCTCTGCCCACAAAAGTGGAGCTCTCAGGCACACCCATACACACACACACACACACACACACACACACACACACACACAGCATGCGCTATGGTTTCCTTTGTTACAAGGATAGCTTTTCCTTTGGTGTAATACACTCTCCCTCCCCTTATAATCAGCAATTCTGAGAGCTAGATCACTGGGAATTCTGTAGCTCCTCTAGGTCTAGCCATGCTGTGTGGCTGCTGCAGTCCAAAGTGGTGCTGGGGGTGTCTGTGTGGGATACAGTGAAGTAAAAAACAAGGGCTGAAGGTCCCTGAGAATTACAAATTCCCACAATAGGTTTGCAACCAGTATGGCAGTCCCCAACAGTTCAAGTCTTGGGGGAGAAAGTGAGTGACGCTGAGTGAGCTGGTAGCCTGGTGAAATGCCATCAAGAAGTATCCAGATTCTTGCCCACACCAGTGTTTGGTCTCATAAGAGCAGAGAGCTCTCCATAATTTCAGGAGCCAGAAGTCAGATACAGGGTGAGGGGAACCAAATACACCCTCATCTACCTTTTCTGTGGAATACCAAGTTGCTCAGGAGTCAATTTCTGCCAGCCTATGTTTCCTTCTTTTTCTGTGCCCTAGCTTTTTTTTGTGATCTCTCTGATAAGTTCTAGCACTATCCTCTTAACATTCTAATTGAACTATGATGATTCACCTTAACTTTTGTTCTTGAACAGGAGAATTGATGTCTGATATCTCTAGTAAACAATGTTAAAAAACCCTCTTTTTACTGATAGCCTTCCTAACAGGGGTAAGATGATATACCATTTGCATCTCCCTAATAATTAGTGATTCTGAGCATATTTTTCACTTAATTGTTGGGCATTTGAATGTCTTTATTTGACAAATGTCTATTCATGTCCTTTACCATCTTATCCATGGGATTATTTTCTTCCTATTGAGTTATTTGTATATTCTGAATATCAGTCCCTTGTTGGATGAAACGTTTGAAAATGTTTTCTCCCCTTTAACAAGTTGCCTCTTCATTCTGTTGATTTTTTTCCTTTAGAGTGAAGAAGCTATTTAGTTCAATATAGTCCCATTTATCTATTTTTGGTTTTGTTGCCTTTGCTTTTGAGGTCCTAGCCATAAAATCTCTGCCAAGAACAATTTTCTAACGTGTTTCCCCTATGTCTTCTCCTGATAGTTTTATAGTTTCAGGTATTACATTTAAGTCTTAAATTTATTTTCAGTTCATTTTTGTACATGGTGAGACATAGGAATCCAGCTTCATTCTTCTGCATGTGGCTATACAATTTTCCCACCACCATTTATTGAAGATGGTGTCCTTTCAATGGTGCATGTTCTTGGTGCCTTTGTCAAAAATCAGTTGGCAGTAAATACATAAATTTATTTCTGAGTTTTCTATTTTGTTCCATTGGTCTATATGTCTGTTTTTTATCCAAATACCATGCTGTTTTGGTTACTATATCTTTATAATAAACTTTGAAATAAAGTAGTAGTATATAATGCCTTCAGCTCTGTTCTTTTTGCTCAGTGTTACTTTTGTTTCCATATAAATTTTAATAATTTTTATTCTGTGAAAATGAAATTGGTATTTTGATGGACATTGCAGATTGATTTGGGCAATGTGGTCATTTTAATGATACTAATTTTTCTGAACCATGAACACCGGATGTGTTCCATTTGTTTGTGTGCTTTTCAATTTCTTTTATCAGTGTTCGTAATTTTGCTTATAGATGTCTTTAAAATGAATGGTAAAATTTATTCATAGATATTTATTTGTAGCTATTGTAAGTGGGATTGGCATCTTGATTTCTTTCTCAGATTGTTCATTTTTGGGGTATCAAAACACTACTGATTTTTGTCTGTTGGTTTTGTATCCTGCAATTTTCCTGAATTTACTCATCACATCTAAGAGATTTTTGATAGAATCTTTAGGCTTTTCTAGGTATTTCAGCATGTCTTCTGCAAAGAGGGACAATTTGACTTCCTTTCCTCCAATTTGGATTCATTTTATTTCCTTCTCTTACCTAATTTCTCTGGCTAGAAATTCCATTATAATGTTGAACAGGAGTGGTGCAAATAGGCATATTTATCTTTTTTCAGTTCTTAGAAGAAAGGCTTTCAGTTTTTCCTAATTGAGGATGATGTTAGCTGTGGCTTTGCTGTATGTGGTTTTTATTATATTGAGATATGTTCTTTGTATGCTTAGTTTTTGAGAGTTTTTATAATAATGGGATGTTGAATTTTAGCAAAGACTTTTTCTGCATTGATTTAAATGACCATATTGCTTTTTTCTTCATTCTGCTGATGTGATGTATTATGCTTATTAATTTATACATGATGAGCCATTCTTGAGTCTCTGGTGTAAATGCCATTTGATCATGGTGTATCATCTTTTCAATGTGCTGTTGCATTTGGTTTGCTAGCATTTTGTTCAGAAATTTTACATCTGTGTTCATCAGGGATATTAGCCTGTGGTTTTCTTGTTTTGTTTTTTTCTTGTCTGGTTGTGGTATTAGGGTAATGGTGGCCTCATAGAACGTGTTAGAGGGAATCCTCTCTTCTTCATTTTTTTGGAAAATTTTGAGAAGAACTGATGTGAGTACTTCTTTGAAAGTTTGATACAATTTGGCAGTGAAGTTATTTGGTCCTGGACTTTTCATTGTTGGGAGACATTTTCTTCAGTCTCAATACTGATTATTGGTTTTCTCAGGTTTTTTCATTGAATCTTGGTAGGTTGTATGTGATAAGGAATTTATCTATTACCTCTAGCTTTTTCTGTTTGTTAGTGCAATGTTCACATCAGTTCCTGAAGATTGCTTGAATTTTTCTGTTATCAGTTGTGATGTCTCCTTTTTCATTTTGAATTTTGTTTATGTGGGTCTTTACTTGTTTTCTGAGTTAATCTAGCTAGCAGTTTATCAGTTTTGTTCATCTTGTAGAAAATAATTTTTTGTTTAATTACTCTTTCATATTGTTAATTTTTTAATTATATCAGAATATTACAGGGATACAAATGCTTTGGTCATATAAACTGTCCTTGCACCAACTGAATCAAAGTTACAAGTGTTCCCATCCCCCAGATAGCATGCACCACACCCATAAGGTGTGAATTTAACCATCCCCTACTCACCTGTACCACCTGTCCTATCCCTGATGAATGTTACTTCCATATGTGCACACAAGTGTTGATCAAATAGTACCAATTTAATTGTGAGTACATATGGTGATTTTTTTTTTCATTCTTGTGATACTTCACTTAGAAAAATGGGCTCCAGTTCCACTCATGTTAGTAAAAGAGATATTAGTTCACCATTTTATTATGTCTGAGTAGCAATCCATGATATACATATACCACATTTTATTAATCGACTCATGTATTGATGGGCACTTGGGTTGTTTTCACATCTTTGCAAATGTGAACTGTGCTGCTATAAACATTCGAGTGCAGATGTCTTTTTATAGAATGTCTTTTGTTCCTTTGGATAAATACCCAGTAAAGGGATTGCTGGATCAAATGGTAGTTGTACTTTTAGTTATTTGAGTTACCTCCATACTAATTTACATAGAGGATTACCAGTTTGCAGTATCACCAGCAGTATATGAAGGTTCCTATCTCTCCACATCCATGCCAACATTTGTTGCAAGGATATTTTGATAAAAGCCATTCTCACTGGAGTTAAGTGATATCTCATTGTGGTTTTTTTACGTGGTTATTCTTTTTTTTTAATTTCAGCATATTATGGGGGTACAGATGTTTAGGTTACGTATGTTGCCCTTGCCCCCCCACCCCCCTAAGTCCGAGTTTCAAATATGTCCATTCTTCGGGTGGTGCGCATTGCACTCTTTGTGTATGCATATACCCGTCCCCTCCTCCCTCCTTCCCCCTCCCCCCTCCCCCCTGCCCAACATCCAATAGATGTCATTCTTATATGTGCACTTATGTGTTGATAACTTAATACCAATTTAATGGCGAGTACATGTGGTGCTTGTCTTTCCATTCTTGGGATACCTCACTTAGTAGAATGCATTCCAGCTCTATCCAGGAGTATACAAGAGATGCTATATCACCATTGTTTCTTAAAGCTGAATAGTACTCCATGGTATACATATACCACATTTTATTAATCCACTCATGTATTGATGGACACTTGGGTTGTTTCCACATCTTTGCAATTGTGAATTGTGCTGCTATAAACATTCGAGTGCAGATGTCTTTTTATAGAATGTCTTTTGTTCCTTTGGATAAATACCCAGTAAAGGGATTGCTGGATCAAATGGTAGTTGTACTTTTAGTTATTTGAGTTACCTCCATACTAATTTACATAGAGGATTACCAGTTTGCAGTATCACCAGCAGTATATGAAGGTTCCTATCTCTCCACATCCATGCCAACATTTGTTGCAAGGGCTTTTTGATAAAGTCCAGTCTCACTGGAGATAAGTGATATCTCATTGTGGTTTTAATTTGCATTTCTCTGATGATTAGAGATGTTGAGCATTTTTTCATATGTTTTTGGGCAATTATTCTGTCTTCTTTTGAAAAGTTTCTGTTCATGTCCTTTGCTCACTTTTTGATAGGGTCGTTTATTTTTTTCTTATTCATTTTCCCGAGTTCTAAGTAGATTTTGGTTATCAGCCCTTTATCGGATTTGTAGCATGCAAAAATTTTCTCCCATTCTGTAGGTTGCCTGTTTGCTTTCATGATAGTTTTCTTGGCTATGCAGAAGCTTTATTTTTTATTTTTTAATTTTTTTTATTACTTCAGCATATTATGGTGGTACAGATGTTTAGGTTACATATGTTGCCCTCGCGCCCCCCCCATCCCCCAGTCAGAGCTTCAAGCGTGTCCATCCCCCAGATGGTGTGCATCACACTCATTACGCATGTATATATCCATCCCCTCTCCCCCCTGCCCATCTGTTATTGTTATATGTGCACTTAGGTGTTGATCAGTTAAAACCAATTTGATGGTGAGTACATGTGGTGCTTGTTTTTCCTTTCTTGGGATACTTCACTTAGTAGAATGTGTTCCAGCTCTATCCAGGAGAATACAAGAGGTACTATATCACCATTGTTTCTTAAAGCTGAATAGTACTCCATGGTATACATATACCACATTTTATTAATCCACTCATATATTGATGGACATTTGGGTTGTTTTCATATCTTTGCAATTGTGAATTGTGTTGCTATAAACATTCAGGTGCAGGTGCCTTTTTTATACAGTGTTGTTTGTTTTTTGGGGTAGATGCCCAGTAATGGGATTGCTGGATCAAATGGTAGATCTACTTGTATCTCTTTAAGGTGTCTCCATATTGCTTTCCACAGAGGTTGCACTAGTTTGCAATTCCACCAGCAGTGTATGAGTGTTCCTATTTCTCCACATCCATGCCAACATTTATTGTTTTGGGACTTTTTGGTAAAGGCCATTCTCACCAGAGATAAGTGATATCTCATTGTGGTTTTAGTTTGCATTTCCCTCACGATTAGAGATGTTGAGCATTTTTTCATATGTGTGTTGGCCATTATTCTGTCGTCTTTTGAAAAGTTTCCGTTCATGTCCTTTGCCCACTTTTTGATAGGGTTATTTGATTTTTTCTTGCTGATTTTCCTGAGTTCTAAATAGATTCTAGTTTTCAGCCCTTTATTGGATTTGTAGTATGAGAAAATTTTCTCCCATTCTATAGGTGTCTTTTGCTCTTGTGACAGTTTCTTTGGCTGTGCAGAAGCTTTTAATTTGATCAGGTCTCATTTATTTATTTTTGTTGTTGTTGTGATTGCCTTTGGGGTCTTCTTCATAAATTCTTAGCCTAGGCCAATGTCTATATGAGTTTTTCCAACGTTTTCCTCTGGAATTCTAATAGTTCCAGACCTTAGGTTTAAGTCTGTTACCCAGTGTGAGTTGATTTCTGTGAGAGGTTAAAAGTATGGATCCTGATTCAGTCTTCTAGATGTGGCTATCCAGTTTTCCCAGCACCATTTATTGAATAAGGATTCTTTTCCCCGGCAGACATTTTTGTCTCCTTTGTCAAAGATTAGGTGGCTACATGAGGATGGTTTTATACCTGGGTTCTCAGTTCTGTTCCATTGGTATATGTCTCTGTTCTTGTGCCAGAACCATGCTGTTTTAATTACTCTAGCCTTGTGATATAGCTTGAAGTCTGGTAAATTGATGCCTCCCAATTCGTTATTTTTGCTTAAGATTGTTTTTCCTATGCGGGGTCTTCTCTGGTTCCATACAAAGTGAGGGAAAGTAATATGGAGATACCTCAAAGAGATAAAAGTAGAACTACCAATTGATCCAGCAATCCCATTACTGGGCATCTATGCAAAGGAAAAAAAAAGACATTCTATAAAAAAAGACATCTTCACTAGAATGTTTATGGTAGCACAATTAACAGTTGCAAAGATGTGGAGACAACCCAAGTGTCTGTCAATACATGAGTGGATTAATAAAATATGATATATGTATACTATTGATTTCTACTCAGCTATAGAAAACAATGGCGATCTAACATCTTTTGTATTATCCTGGATAGAGCTTGAGCCCATTTTACTAAGTGAAGTATCTCAAGAATGGAAAAACAAGCACCATATGTATTTACCATCAAATTAGTAATAACTGATCAACACTTATGTGTACATACGGTAGCAACATGCATTGGGTGTCTGGCAGGTGGTTGGGGGAAAGAGGGGATAGGTATATATATACCTAATGGGTGTGGTGAGCACCATCTGGGGGATGGACACACTTGAAACTCTGACTTGGGTGAGTCAAAGGCAATATATGTATCGTAAACATTTGTATCCCCATAATGTGCTAAAATGAAAAATAACAAATTAATTTAAATTAAATTATATTTGTATACTTACTTTTACCACTGTACTTTATGGTGTTTTCTGTTACTCCCTGGGGTCCTTTTCTTTCACCCTGATGAACTTTCTTTAGCATTTCCTGTAAGAGAGGGCAGGTGGTGATGAATTCCCTCAGCTTTTTTTTGGTCCAGAAAGCACTTATTCTCTCCTTCATTTCTCAAATATAGATTTATTTGTTAGTTGTAGTATTCTTAGTTCACAGGTTTTTTTTTTTTTTCTTCAGCACTTCAAATATATCATTCTACTCTTCCCTGGCATATAAGGTTTCTGCTGAGAAGTCTGCTGATAGGCATATTGGTATACCTTTATATGTTATTTGCTTCTGTTTTCTTGCTCCTTTTGCAATCCTTTCTTTGTCTTTGATCTCTAGCATTTTGATTATAATATGTTGAGAGGTAGTCTCATTAGCATTGAATATGATCGAAGACCTTTGACATTTCTGTACCTAGATATTTGTATCTATCTACAGGTTTGAAAATTTCCTGTTATTATTTCTTTAAATAAACTTTCTACCCCTTTGTCTTTCTCTATTTCCTCTTAAACACTAATGACCCATTTATTTAATATTTTGATGTTATTCCATTAATCCCATAAGCTTTCTTTCTTCCTTTTCATTCTTATGCCCTGTGATTGCATATTTTCAACTAGCCAGCCTTCGAGGTCATGGATTCCTTTTATTTGCTTGATCAATTTTACTATTGATGCTCTCTATTATATATTTTTTATTTTGTTCTTTGTAATTTTTAGCTCCAGGATTTCTGTTTGATTCTTTTTAATATTTCAATCTCTCTGTTAAATATTTCTGATAAATGTCTGAATTTTTTTCTCTGTATTTTCTTAAAGTTCACTGAGCTTTCTTAAATAAGGTATTATGAATTTTTTTGTCAAACAGTTTTTCCGTTTCTCTTCTCTTTAGGTCACTCACTGGCATCTTATTTTGCCTATTTGTTGATGTCATGTTTTCCTGATTGATCTTAATACTTGTGGCCATGAATTGATGTATGTACATTGTTGTGGGTACTTAATTCAGTCTTCATAGTCTGCTTTTGTTTTGGAACTTCTTTCAGCAGTAGGTCTGTCCAGAGATTTAGGTCAGGTTTACTGGTGAGGCCCCTAAAGCCCATTACCACCTCAACCTTTGCTGTACTAAGGGGCCTCCTAAGCCCAAGACTGCCACAACGAGAATTTTTTGGCTCCCAAGCATGTCAGAGCAGTGAATTTTGCCTAAAGCCCATGACTACCAACACCAATGCAGCACTGGAGTGCACCCATGGCCTGTGGCCACTATGTCCTGCCCACTGCTGATGTTTATGCAGGGATCAAGGCCACTGCAGTCAGCCAATGATGATGTGGGCTGGATATTGAGTCTGTCTTAGAGCCACGGTTTGCCATCTGGTGTAAGGGTGGGTCTTGAGGCTCTGCTTGCAGGTATTGGCCTTATATCAGCATATGTAGGGTTCTGCCTGTGCTGGGTTTTACCATGGTAGGCCTGTTACTAGGTTCCAATGCAAAGTTCTATGCATACTTCCCTCTACTTTTCTCAAACAAACAATGTCTCCCTCCACACTGTGGTGCCTGGTGTTGGAGGAGGACTGACATGGACAATCCTGTGGTTGCCAAGGCTGATAAAATGCTGAGTCATAATGAAAACCCATTGCCACTGAGAAGAGTGCAGCTCCAGTGCATGCTTAGGGCCCATGGCTGCTACAGCCTTCCCACTGCTAAAGTTTACTCAGGGCCTGAGGACATTATAGTCAGCCAGTGGTGATGCAAGCCGTAACTCAAGTTTGTCCTGCTAGGGCCATGGGCTCATGTCTGTCTTGGGGCATGCCTAAGGTCTGCAACAGCTACAGACTGCTTGCTGCTTAAGCTTATCTGGGGCTCAAGATCACTGGAGTTAGCTGGTGATGTGGGCCAGAGCTGAAGTTCCTCCTCTCAGGGCCACAAGTGCCAGGTTCTTGTCTGGCGCCAGAGTGGGTCTAGAGGATCCCTTTTGCAGGTATTGGCCTGCTGTTGGGGGACATTGGGATTTGTTCAGCGCAGTTTTTTTTTCTTTTTTCCCTGTGGCAGGACTGGTATAGGGTTCCAATGAAAGTCTTATGCTTACTTTCCTCTCCTTCCTTTAAGTGAACAGTGCCTCTCTTAGCACTGTGCTGCCTAGGGTTATGGGAGGCATGGTGTGGGTAATGTAAAACTGTACTTCCCACCTTCTTCAATGCATCTTTTATTATCATTATGCTAAAATCAGATACTGTGATCTCTCACTTGGTTCTCTTAGCTCTTGTGAAGGTCTTTTCATGTGTGAATAATTGTTCAAATTGTTGTCTATGTTGAGATATGATAACTGGAGATTCCTATTCTGTCATCTTGCTCTGCGCATCTCTTGCTCCACTGACTGACTCCAGTAGCCTCAGGCCCTGAATAAACCCCGGTGGCAGGAAGGCTGCAGCTGCTGTGTGCCTTAGGATATCTTCATCTGTATGTTATGGCTAGTAACAGTATCTGCCTGAAAGGGTTGTTGTGAAAATTAAATAAGATGTACTAAAGTGATTAGCACATGTCCTGGTATAGTGTTAGTGCTTGTTTATGCTAATTGTTATTATTATAGGTCAATATGGAGGTAGACATACCAGTAGTTATCTTCATTGTCATTGTAGTAGTAATAGTATCAGAAGTAAAAAACAGACATAATGACATGCTGGTAGAAAACCTAATAAACTTAGCCTTTTTTTATACTTCATATCCATTGCTTTCCACTTGCATATTCCCGAGACTATTAAATTAGGCTAATAAAATAGAACAGAACTCAATTCTATGTCAGTGAAATATTTTTCCACTTTCTTATACAAAAGCAAAATGGAAGTAAATCCCAATCATCACAGGAAATAGTTCTGTTCCCCCAAAGAGTCTAAAAATAACTTTTATTTTTATTTTAATTCTATAAATATTTCCACAATTTTGTTCCTTTCATCTTATCTTAATCTTTTGTTCTTTTGTTGAAATGTGATCTCCTCTAACATTTCTATGTATTATATACAGCCTAGAAGGATAAATACCACACAAAACAAATGCTGTGAGTAGAACAGGTAGGCAAATTTTATTATTTTATCTGAAACCAATTCAACAAACCTAGTTGCTGACCTTTAGACATATCTACACCTTTTGAGTTCTTAAATTTCTTTATAAGCTCTTGAACAAAGTTTTAAAACTGTATCTGATTTCAAATTAATGGGTTTTCTAGTTTTTTTTCTCTTTACTCCGTTAGACACAACCTGACGTAGATGATAGATAAATAGATAAAACAATATAATGTCTCAAGTGAGGTTAGCAACCATTGTCCACTAGAGGGCAGCAAAATACCGTAACGGGGAGAAACATGCCAGCTACAGATAGAAACAGTTGCCTGTGAGAGCAACTGAAATAAACTTGATACAGTGCTTTGGCCATGAGGGAACGGCCCTGGACCGATCTGAAGTACAGATGAGGGTGAAGTCACATTCAGAAACATAATAAAATTTCTGTAATTCAAAGAGTCTGAAATAGATGAAACATGAAATTCAACAGTGCATTTAATGGTTTTAAGAAGCAAACAGGAACCAGACCTAGGAATCTAGTTCCAGACCAAATTAGGTTGTAATTATGTTATTAAGATTAGAGCCAAAGCTAGAGTGGAATCAAAGCAGAGATGAGGAAAGAATGGAATTAGGACAGAAGGTGATGGAGTAAGTAGATCACTAGGACATGAAATGTAAAATCACTAGTTGGTGTCTCTTTTGAAAATCTATGAGGAAGAAATTGAAACAAAAAACAGAAAACATCGATGAAAGGAAAAGTTATTTTTTGAAAATATAAACAAAATTGACACAACTTTAGCCAGACTAAGAAAAAAAGAGAGAAGATCCTAATAAATAAAATCAGAGATGAAAAATGAGACATTATAACTGATACTGCAGAAATCCAAAGGATCATTAAAGACTACTATGAGCAACTATGTCCAATAAATTGGAAAACTTAGAAGAAATGGATAAATTCCTAGATACATACAAGCTACCAAGATTGAACCCGGAAGAAATCCAAAACCTAAATAAACTAATAACAACTAATGAGCCAGAAGAAGTAATAAAAAGTCTCCCATCAAACAAAAACCTAGGACCCAATGTCTTAACTGATGAATTCTACCGAGCATTCAAAGAAGAATTAAATGCCAATCCTACTTAAACTATTCCAAAAAATTAAGGATGAGGAGATACTCTCAAACTCATTCTATATCATTCTGATACCAAAACCAGTCAAATACACAATAAAAAAAGAAAACTAGGCCGATATTCTGACAAACATAGAGGCAAAAATCCTCAACAAAATACTAGCAGACGAAATTCAACAACATATTAAAAAGATTCTTCATCATGATCAAGTGGGATTTATCTCAGTGATGTAAGGATGGTTCAATACATGCAAATAAATCAATATGATACATCGTATCAACAAAACGAAGAACAAAACCATATGACCATTTTAATTGATGCCAAAAAAAGGATTTGATAGAATTTAACATTGCTTCATGATAAAATCTGTCAAAAAACTGGATAAAGAAGAAACTTACTTCAACATGATAAAAGCGATATATGACAGACCCACAGCTAATATCATACTGAATGGGGAAAAACTGAAAGCCTATCCTCTAAGATCAAACACAAGACAAGGATTCCCACTCTCACAACTGTTATCCTATGTAGTACTGGAATTTCTATCTAGAACAATCAGACGAGAAAAAAATAAAGGGCATCCAAATTGGAAAGGAAGAAGTCAAATTATCCTTGTTTGCAGATGATATAATCTTGTATCTAGAGAAAGGTAAAGAATTCACAAAAAAATATTAGAACTGATAAACAAATCTAGTAAAGTTGCAGGATACAAAAATCAACATACAAAAATCAGTAGCATTTCTATATGTCAGCAGTAAACAATCTGAAAAAATAAACCAAGAAAGTAATCCCATTTACAATAACTACAAATAAAATAAAATTCCTAGGAATAAAATTCACCAAAGAAGTGAAAGGTCTCTATAATGAAAACTATAAAACACTCATGAAAGAAATTGAAGAGGACACAAAACAATGGAAAGATATTCCATGCTCATGTAATGGAGGAATCAATATTATTAAAATGTCCATACTACTCAAAGCAATTTATAAATTCAGTGCAATTGCTGTCAAAATACCAATGACATTCTTCACAGAAATAGAAAAAAAATATTTCTAAAATTTATATGGAACCACAAATATTCCCCAGAATAACCAAAGACATCTTTAGCAAAAAGAACAAAACTGGAGGAATCACATTACCTGACTTCAAATTATACTGCAGAGATGTAGTTCCTAAAACAACATGGTCCTGGCATAAAAACAGACACATAGGCCAGGCGTAGGGGCTCACGCCTGTAGTCTTAGCACTCTGGGAGGCTGAGGTGGGAGGATCGGTGAGGTCAGGAGTTAGAGACCAACAAGAGAGAGCCCCCATTTCTGCTAAAAATAGAAAAAAAATGTAACCAGTCAACTAAAAAGAGAAACAAAAAATTAGCCAGGTGTGGTGGCTTGTACCTGTAGGCCCAGCTACTTGGGAGGCTGAGGCAGGAGGATCACTTGAGCCCAGGAGTTTGAGGTTGCTGTGAGCTAGGCTGACGCCATGGCACTCACTCTAGCCCAGGCAACAAAGCAAGACTCTGTAAAAAAAAACAACAAAAAACAGACACATAGACCAATGAACAGAATAGAGGACCCAGAAATAAATTCACTTATCTATAATGAATTTATTTTTGACAAAGTTGCCAAAAGCATGAAGTGGTGAAAGGACAGTCTGTTTAATAAATGTGGTGGGTAAACTGGATATCCACATGCAGAAGAATGAAACTAGACCTTATTTCTCATCATATACAAAAATCAAATGAAAATTGATTAAATACTTAAATATAAGTTGTGAGACTATGAAATTAGTAAAACAAAACATTGGAGAAACGCTCCAGGACATTGGTGTGGGCAAGGACTTCTTGAGTAATGCACCCAAAGCACTGGCAACCAAAGCAAAATTAGACAAATGGGACCATAGAAAGCTAAAAGGCTTTTGCACAGCAAAAGAAACAATGAACAAAAGGAAGAGATAATCCACAGAATAGGAAAAAAAAACATTTCCAAACTACCCATCTGACAAGAGATTAATAACTACAATGTATAAGGAAGTGCAACAATTCAATAGGAAAAAATAAAATAATCCAATTAAAAATGAGAAAATTATATGAATAGACTTTTCTCAAAAGAAGACACAGAAATGGCTAAAACATATATGAAAAAATGCTCAACATCATTATTCATCAGAGAAATGCAAATCATAACTATAATGAGATATGGTCTCACCCTAGTTAAAATGGCTTTTACTAAAAAAGAAGGCAATAGCGAATGCTGGCTAGGATGTGGAGAAAGGGCCACCCTTGTACATGGTTGGTGGGATGGAAATTATTGCAACCACTATGTAGAATGGTATGGAGGTTCCTCAACAAAACTAAAAATAGAGTTACCACATGACCCAGCAATCCCAATTCCCCAAAGGTGGGGAATTCAGCATATCGAAAAGGTATCTGTACTCCTACATTTATTGCAGCACTATTCACAATAGCCAAGATTTGGAATCAATTTAAGTGTCCATCAACAGATGAATAGATAAGGAAATTGGGGTACAAATACACAATGGGATATTACATAGCCACAAAAAAGAATGAATTTCTGCCATTTGCAACAACATAGATGGAACTGGAAAACACTATGTTAAGTGAAATAAACCAAGCGCAGAAGCACAAATCTCGCATGTTCTCATTCATATGTGGGAACTAAATATTGCAAACAATTGATCTCATGGAGCAGGGAGTAGAATCATGGTTACCAGAGGTTAAGAAGGGTAGCAGGGAGGGGGATAAAAATCGGGGATGATTAGTGGGTGCAAAAATATAGTTAGATAGACTGAACAATATTTGATAGCACAGCAAAGTGACTAGAGTTAACGATAAGTTAGGATATACTTTAAAAATAACTAAGAAAGTGGAATTGGAATGTTCCTAATACAAAGAAATGATAAATGCCTGAGATGAGGGATACCTTGATTTACCCTGATTTCATTAATACACAAATTCAGGTGTGGAAGGAGAAGACATTTTATTATTTTGATTACAGAGACCATAGTAAGCTAAGTATTTTTTCTAATCTGCTGTGATTATTGTGTTAGATTTGTTCACTATCTATGGATAAAAAAGAGAGAGAAAATGATACTTCACAATGCATAACCTCACAAGCTGTGTACTATGAAACTCCTGGGGAATCATTAACATAGACCAAAATAAAGATTGTAACCCCTAGAACTGAATAATATGGTGACTATAATAATGACACAACACATAGTTACAAAAATACAACCAAAGTGTACTCCGATAATGCCACCTTATTCATATATCTACAAAAGTCACAAAATGTCTTGAATGGGTAACCCTCAATAGGATATGAGGCAGTCTATCATTATTAATATGTTGAGCCACCATGAAGATAATACTATAGTATGGAATTTAGGCTATCCTGTAGTGGAAGCTCAGAAATACAAGCATCTATTTATACTGGAAGAAAGCAGAAATGGTGAAAAATAGTTCTAAAAATCCTTTAAGTTTGCCTGGGCACTTAGTTAGTAAGTCAGGGTTATTATGCTCATTGGCCTCAGATCTAGATCCATTAAATATCATAGAACAGTGTCTTTAAAAAGCTTGTATTATGGTGGGTAGTGTATATGCAACTATATTTTGTTGTATATTAATTATACAATTAATATTTCTTCCATGAATGTAATATATATGCTTCAATACATGTATCATATGTGAAAGACAAACACTGACAAGAAAATAGAGGTTTCATTGGAAAGTAAATGTCATTTATATATAGGATTTTGTTCCTGCATAAGTGAAGCACAGAACAACCAACCTAAAGGTTCCTAAAAATTTCAACTAGTAATGCACAGCAGGATCCTATTGGAAATCAGAATATAGGACAAACGGCATTTTGGATTAAGGCAGGTGATAGCAACCAAAATTTCAGATAAAACACTCTGGTAGAGACTGGTATAGTTTACAATTTTAATAAATACATACTTTGGAGCCTAACAGAAATAAATTTAAATTGCAGCTCTACCTCTTACTAGGCTTGTAAATTTGGGTAAGATTTTTGGATTCTCTGGGCCCCATATTCTTCAACTATATAATGAAGAGAATAATAGTACTTTCCTCATAAGGTAATTGAGATGATTAAATGAGATAACCCATGTACAGCACTTAGCACAGTTCTTGGAACATGCTAAACATTCATGTATTGCTGGAAATTATTATTACATTATATTATTCATTAAACAAATATTTATTGAGCACACATTGTATACCAGGTACTGTGCTAAACAGACTAAAACAAGATTCTTATGGAGTTTATAACCTAGTGAAAGGGACAGATATTTATTTACCTAATTATTCTGAAAATGTAAAATATGTGGCAAGTAATATATTAATAAAAAATATATACATTGTGTTCTGAGTTTTTACACTAGGAGAATGAGTAAGAGAGGTTGGGGAGAACTTCCTTAAGAGAATGGCATAGTGGTAACAGAAATGAAAAAGAGCTCATTTTTTGAAATATATTTTGGAGGAATTATCTACAGAGCTTGGTGTTTGACGGAATGTAGGAGATAAGATAAAGGGAGATGACAGTGATGACTCCCAGGTTCATGGAGTGAGCGACAGGAAGATAATATTTACTAAAATGAAAAATACTGATTGAGAGATAGGTTGAGCAAGTGGATATCAAATATTTACTTTGTAACATTTTCAGTTTGACTTGCCCGAGAGACATTGAAGTGCCAATATTAAGTAGGTAGTTGAATATAAGATTCTGGATTTTAGGGACTGGAAGTACATATTTAAGAGTAATGAGCATATAGATAGTTGTTACAGTCATTAAGAGTGAATGAGATTTCTATGGAGACATAATCCAGTGGAGAAGAAAAGAGCACTCAGAATGAAGTCCTGAGAAACACCAATATTTAAAGACTGGATATAGAAGGTAAAGAGCCTGTGAGAGAGTAGATAAAGATAGAAGGTGTTTAATGTCATCAAAGGCAAGAGAGGAGAATGTTTCAAGGAGAGAGGGGTCAAGTGTCCAAGGATAAGAGGTCAAGTAAACTAGAACTTTCTCCATATAATTTTCAGCATAAAGGTCATTGGTAATTTTAGCAAGAGTAGTTTCAGTGAAGGGGTATAGATGAGTGACTAGAGTGAGTTCAACCCTTGTTCATGCAGAGATAGCCATGTTTTTTAAAAGTTAGTTCTAAAGGAGAATAACTATACAGGGAGGTAGCTGGAGGGGGATGGAAAATCCAGAGGAGATTTTTTTTCAAGATGAGAATAGACTGAATATTAATGTAAAGGATCTATCTCTAGGAGTAAGAACATACCAGGATGTAAACAGAAATTAACCCACGCTTTAATTCTTTGAAAGCTTTCTGGGATTTAAGAGTTCACCAAAGTGCCTAATGTTTCCCCAGAAGATTGGTTAGGTAGACACCCAGGGTCAAAAAGGGAGGATGCACCTAATATAATTATCAATGGAATGTGAAAGATGATTTAAAGTTTTTTGAGAATTAGATGTGTGTCCTAATCAGTACTGATCTGACTTTCCAGAAGTCCATCCCAATCCCTTGTGAGGAGATTGCATATGCCAGGAACTTGACTTGGACTTCATAAAGTTCATATTTCTACATTTTTGGCAAAAAAGTTGATTTTATTGGAGATAGTCCAGGACCATCTGGACAGTGCTGTCATGAGTAAACTAAGATATTGTCCAGATATATAATCATGCTTCAATCCAGGAAAGTCCTGAAACACCATGTTCATAAAATATTGGAAAATAGCCCAGACACAATAAAATCCAAAAGGCACAATAGTTCAAAAACACACTAGACATACAGAGTGCAAAAGGACATCTTCCTATTATGTCACTCCTGAAAAAAGAATGTGTCATTGAACCTATGAAGAACAGGTAGGTGTCATTGGTGGTTGAAGAGATTACTAAAATAAGTTAGGAATCAGTGGGAAAAAAATCCTGTTCCTTGATGTAGTTTTTGCCCACCATTTTACAAAGAATATAGGGACTCCAGTTAGGGAAATTGCTAGAAAAATAAACATTTACTAGAGATTAGTTTCTAGGTATTCATACAATGCTTGAGTCTTGAGTTTTAAAAACGAACGCATTTGTCCAACTAGACCCTATGAACCTAATGTTAAGGAGCTAGCATATTCACAATGTCAGAAGGGAGCCAAAGATTCAGCCATAAAGGTGAAAAAGACATTTCTTAAGTTTAGTAGGTACAGAGACCCCAGGCATCCAGTCTATTATGATATGTTGTATTCTAGTTTAGAACTCTTCTGTCTCTTAGTCTGAAAATAACAGCTAAAAGGAAGTGTACTTATTTGGGGAATTCTTATTGTAGATGGAAGTGCAGCAAACACCACAGTGTGTACAGCTAGAGCTAGCCAAAACACTTAAAGGTAAAATGAAGAATGTAGTTTCTCTAGGTCATGATGAAATCATGTGTCTCTCTCTGAGAAACATTGAAAAATCAAGCCTTGTTTAATTAACAGTGTCAGGCACATAAAATGATGTCCCAGATAGAGTCTTATGGGAATTATATCTATCAGCAGTGTTCATTAATACAAGAATAAATATAAGTTGGTGGCTGGGTCCATAAGATCAAGATTTGATCCACTACATTATTTGATGTTGTGTCTGCTATGATGTGTATGTAAAACTGGTTCATATCAACTTTAGATTCATGGACATATAAAACAGTGACAGAGTTTGCTTAATCATTGTGTTACTGGTGCCCAATGCAGAACATGGTACATAGAAGGCACTCAGTAAATATTTGTTGAATGAGTATATACACTTCTGTGCCCCAATGAAAAATGTTGGATCATACTTTTTCTAGGATTTAATGGAATAAGTTTAACTGAGTAGCATCTAACATTAGGATCATACAATTACTTAGTTCATTTATTTAGTAAGCATTGCTTAGTTCATATGTCAATTGAATTTCCCAGGTGCAAAGGTAGAGTTGAAGGCAAGATCTTTTTTTCCACTAATCAAGCGAGCCGTTACAAGGAAAACACCAACACAACAGTATGAGAAAAATTAGCAAGCTTTGATGCCACTTCCCACTGTCCCTAAATACGATGAGGAGGAACAAGATGATAGGTCAAAGATTAAAGTGCTCACCACTCCAGGCAAGGAATGGCATACACTAATGGTAGAAAGGTGGAACAGATCAGGACCTACAGGTCCCTCCGTGTACAGTGCTGGATTGTCCTTGTCCTGTCAGGGAAAGGACATAAATTCAATCAACAGCTTCTACCAGGTGTAACAGCAATGGCACAGACTTGTTATGTGAGGCTGCTCTAGAGAAGGGTCACAGAACCTATTCTTGCATGGAGTTAACTGGATGTAATAATGATTATTATTGGGAGTTGTCAATTTTTCATAAATTGGGTCACGTATGTACAACCTAGAAATTTCCTCAAATTATCTCCTTAAAAATCTAAATGTGCTCTTTAAATTCATGCATACAATTGCCTTCTGGATTCAGAGTACTGCATAGTAGTTGCATCATCTTGCATATAAATTAAAGCTCATGAATTTCAAATAATTGTGAGGCAGTATGATAACCAAAAGAGAATGTGTTGTAAAAAGGAAGATGCTTTTTCTTGTATCCCCCTTAGAACTCTGCCACTACCACCACCATCACCACTATCATCTTAATTGGCAAAGAGTTATGATAGACCCCCTTGGGCATAAGTCGACATCTCAAACATGTATCCTGTCATCTGTGACTGAATCTGTCTCTCATAGTTATAAATTAGAGAGAGAGAAACATCATTTTACTCCATTTTGTCTGGTTCAAACAAGTGCATTTTGTCCTAAATTGAGCTGGGAAACTAGTGGCCATTAGGTGGTAGCAGAGGACTAGGGACTAGCACAAACAAATGCTGGCTGGAGAAAGGATCCAATTTGCCTTGAGTAATTGCCAAAAATGGTAAAACTGTTGAATTACAAGCTTGGAGATGCCAATTTTGTGAGTCTGGATGGGAAATTAGATCCCAGCTTGCTATTGAGCACTGACAGGGTGTGATCACAGCCCAGAGGCACAACAAAGTTGCTACATCATGTAAGTGAGAAAGCAAGCAGGCATCTATGACTAGGAAATAAAATTCAAGCCACAGGCAATCTTTTACTAAGTTTTCAAACTGAAAAAATTGTAGATCCAAAACTGGTGATGTACAAGCACATGTTAGGGAAGAAAAGAGTCTGGAAAGAAGACAAGAAATTGAATATAGGTAAAAGGGTAATCACCACTTCCACCCCCACCCTTAGAATAACAGGATAGTGGACTGGTTAAGATCCCAGACTTTAAAATCAGTCAAACCTAGCCTAGAATCTTAGCATGGCTGATTAATAGCAATATGACCCTAGCCAAGTTTTAGTCAACATAATTATGTCACAATTACTTTATTAGTAATATGGGAATAATAACTACCTTATAGTATGGTTGAATAGGTTAAACAAGGTAGCATAAGAAAAACACCTGTAATAATACCTGACACTAAATGATAACCCTCTTTCTAATGGGAGTTGTAATTAATTTGAAAAGTACCATTCCTGGGTGTTTCATGGTACCTGTAAGGTTGAGTTGTGGGTGTGAAATTAAATCAAGAGATGTTTTGAATTAAATTAACCTTTTGATTAATAGATCCCACTCTCATCACCAAATAGATTGCTGACTCTGTAGTTCTCAAGATGTGTATAACCTAATTTGTTTTGGACTGAGAATGAGCCATAACCTATATATGCTATTTATTCTTCAAGGCCCATATCAAATTTCTTCTCTTTTACGAAACACTGCCTGATCATTTCAACCTCATATAGTCTCTTTTTCAGAATTCCCATTTACCTAATACCTAACCCATGTCATTAACTATAAATTATTTTCATTAGAGCTATTTGTATTATGAATTTTAATTTTTGTGATAGAGGTATAATATCAACTTTTTCTTTGTATTCTCCAAAGTACCTATAGTATGTGCTTAATAAATGTTTGTATTAGTTCAATAAAGGAAAACAACAAGAAAAATGCTAAATTCTGGTGTTCTAATAACCATGTGTTTCCTTATCATAGGTCAAATACTATGATTATGTTCAAATTGAACGAGAGCAGAACTCAAGGAAGCTTAGAATTCTAGAGGCACATGTGTAGTTAAAGGAAGAAAAGAATCTAAAGTGTGATTCCTGAAAATAAAACCTTGTCATCCCTTTTTAAAAAAGCTTCACAGAGCACATTTTAGTTCATAGCTTTCAGTAAAATGTATTTGATATTAGCTTATGGGCTTGAGAACCTAGATATTTAGGATTATCCTAAGGTATGGCTTAAACAAGCTATGCCTTAAACTACCATGAGCAAGAAACAGAAAAGAAAAAGTAATAAATCATATTAAAATATGTAAAAACCTGAGAGTGGTACTGCCATCTAAGAGCAACAACAAAAAGAAAGGCAATGTGGTATGGTACAGTGGAAAAGAATGAACTTCTGATTTCATTCTGTCACTGTCAGTGGAACTTTTATTTAATCAATTAAACTGTCTGATCAACAGATTTCTCTTTCAGGAAATGGGGATAGAAACACAGAAATAGTTTTCATTCAAGGGTATATCAGGGTAGCATGTGTTAGACAAATTTAGCACTGAAAATAATTATAAAAGCTAGACAAAATATATAAAATTACATATGGAAGGAATTAAATAAAAACCAACATAGGCATGACTTGAGGATCTATGATCCTTAAAAAAAGGAAAGCATATAATATGAGCTCTAAATTTACCTCGGCTTATTATCTAAGAGCTATTTCCAAGTCATGGTATGGAGGAATAGAACCCAAGTATAAGGCAACAGTCTTATTGGGCTGATGAGAAAGTGTGTGGAGATTGAGAAGAACAATAAAGTTGGAACTTGACGTCAAATTTTAGACAGATAAATATATACATTCAAATTTCCCTCAATTCTTTCACAAAAGGGTAGGGGATTATACAGGATGTATATATAAGGGAGCAGGAAACATGAGGACAATCACAAAATCCTGCTTACTGCAGAGATAAATAGGGATATTTTATAATGATGAAAGGGTATCTTTTGAAAAATACATAAAATTCTAAACTTTTTATACATATAATAGCATGGCTACAAAATATGTAAAGAAAGTATTAAGAGAAATTAAAAGAGAAATAGACAAAAATCACAATCATCATTGAAGATTTTAACAAAATACTCTGATCAAGTACGGAGAAGTATTCTTATGAATACATAAAAGAAGAATTACATGATTAACAAATTCACAATAATTGATACATATAGAATATTGTAGAATGTACATTCATTTCAAGTGCACGTGGAACATTTACCAAAATAGACCATTTTCTGAGTTATAAGCAAGTCTGAACAAATTTTAAAACATTAAGTCATACTGAATATGTTTTCTAACCCTGGTGCCAAAAAAATCAGACATTAATAATAGAACAATAACAAGAAATTTCCTAAATATTTGAAATTTAAGTGACAGACTTCTATTTAAATATTTGTCAAAGTCACATTGGATGTTACTTCCCATATGTGCATATTAGTTAAAGAGTAGA
>NW_012154840.1:2032676-2033558 GCF_000956105.1 Propithecus coquereli
AAATAGTAACCAATTTTTAAAAAGTAATAGAAATTCCAAGTATAAACAGCTTCACTGGTGAACTCTACCAATCCTACAAAAACTCTATCAGAATAAAAAGTAAACACATCACAACTCAATTTTATGTGGCCAATACAACCTTGATATGAAAACCTGACGAGGGTATCACAAGAGGTGAAAATAACAGGCCAATATCTCTCCTAACCAAAAATGCAGCAATCTCAAACAAAGTTATTATATCAATTTCATTGATATATATTAATAAAAAGAAAAAACATGACCAAGTAGAGTTGATGGCATGAATACAAAGCTGGTTTTATATTAAAAAATCAATATTATTTATGACCTGAACACAATAATGAATTATAAAAATATAATCATTTAATAGATACAGAAACATAGAAGTGGATAAAATTCAATAATCAGTCATGATGAAAGCTCTCAGAAAACTAAAAATAAAAGTAAATTTCTTTAATTTGATGAGGAGTATTTACATAAAATATATAGCTAGCATCATTCTAAATAATATTATTTTAAATGCTTTTCATGTGAGTTTGGGAACAAGACAAAGATGCCCACTATCAGCATCTATTCTATTCAGTATTGTACTAAATGATTGAGCCAGTACAATAAAGCAAGAAAAAGAAATTAAAGGTGTTAGGATTAGAAAAGAAGTGTTAAAACTGGCCTGATTCACAACTGGCATGATTGTGTACATGGCAACCAAAATAACTCGTAATAAAGTATTCAAATTAACATATTAATTTTGCATGGTAACTGAATACAATGTCAACATACAACAATTATATTAATATGTCTATGTGTTAGTTTAAGAAAAAAACAATTAGAAAGTGATATTTAAAGAATAATATTTAAAATTGT
>NW_012154840.1:2036861-2038510 GCF_000956105.1 Propithecus coquereli
ATTCTTTAGGCTATTTACTCTGTTGATTATTTCTCTTGCTATGAAGAAAGTTGAGTTTAATTAAGTCCCATTTATTTATTTTTGTTTTGGGTGTATTTGCTTTTGGGGTCTTATAAATTTTTAGCCTAGAGCAATGTCCAGAAGAGTTTTTTCCTAAGTTTCATTCTAGAGTGTTTATGGTGTCAGGTCTTATATTTAAGTCTTTAATCCATGTTGAATTAATTCTATGTGTGGTGAGAGATAGGGATACAATTTCATTTTTCAACATGTGGCTCTCCAATTTTCCCAGCACCATTTATTGAATAGGGATTATTTTCCCCAGTGTATGTTGTTGTCTGCTTCCTTGAAGATCAGTTGGTTATAGGAGTATGGTTTTATTTCTGGGTCTTTGTTCTGTTCCACTGATCTATGTGCCTGCATTTATACCAGTACCATGTTATTTATGTTGCTATAGCCTTTCAGTGTAATTAGAAGTTAGGTCATTTCTTTGGCTATTCAACCTGTTTTTGGTTCCATATGAAATTTAGGTTTTTTCAACTTCTGCAAAAAATGACATTGGTGTTTTGATGGGAACTACATTGAATCTGTAAATCACTTTGGGCAGTATGGATATTTTAACACTATTGGTTCTTCCAATCCATGAGCATGGGATGTTTTTCCATTTGTTTGTGTCATATAAGATTTCTGTCATCAGTGTTCTGTAGTTCTTCTTGTAGAGTTCTCTTACTTCCTTGGTTAAGTTTATTTCTAGTTTGTTTTATTTTTTTTGCAGATATTATAAATGGTATTGAGTTATTGATTTGATTCTCACCTTGTTGTTATAGTGTACAGAAGTGCTACTGATTTGTGTACATTAATTTTGGAACCTGAAAATTTCCTGAATTTATTATCAATTCTAGGAGTCATATGGAGAAAACTTCAGTGTTTTCTAGATATAAGATTGTATCATCAGCAAACGGGGATAGGTTGACCTCCTCTTTTCCGACTCGGATGCCCTTTATTTCTTTCTTTTACCTGATTGCTCTAGCTAGGACTTCCAGTAATATGTTGAATAGAAGTTGTGAAAGTGGCATCTTGTCTTACTCTACTTCTTAGGGAGAGTGCTTTTAACTTTACCCCATTCAGTATGATGTTGGCTGTGAGTTTGTCATATACAGCTTTTATTATTTTGAGGTATGTTCCTACTAGGCCTAGTTTGTTAATGCTTTTATCATGAAGGGGTGCTGAATTTTATTGAATGCTCTTTCTGCATCTATTGACATGATCATATGCTTTTTTATTTAAATTATCTTTCTGTGGTGAATCACATTTATTTATTTGCATATGCTGAACCACCTTTTCATCCCTGGGATGAAACTCACTTTTTCATAGTGAATTTTTTTGATGTGCTGTTGGATTAAATTTACTAGTATTTGGTTGGGGATTTTTGCATCTACGTTCACCAGGGATATTGGTCTGCAGTTTTCCTTCTTTGTCGTGTCCTTTCCTGGCTTTGGCATCACTGTTGTACTTTCTTTGTAGAATGAGTTAGGGAGGATTTTCTCCTTTTCAATATTATAGAACAGTTTCAGTTGGATAGGTACCAGTTCTTTTTTGTAGGCCTGGTAGAATTTACCTGTGAATCCATCTGTTCCAGGGATTTTTTTGTT
>NW_012154840.1:2038560-2040427 GCF_000956105.1 Propithecus coquereli
ACATTAATGAAACCTGATGGACATTATGCTAAGTAAAATAAGCCAGTCATAGAAAGACAAATACTGCATGATTCCATTTACATAAGTTATCTATAACAGTTAAATTCATAGATGCAGAAAATACAGTAGTGGTTGCCTGGGCTAGTAGGTGAGGGAAATGGGGTAATTTTTGTTCAGGAGTTATAAGTTTCAGTTATCCTAGATGAATAATTTCTAGATTTCTGCTGTACAACATAGTATCTATAGTTAACATAGCAATGTGCACTTCAAAATTTTTTTGACTATTAGATCTCATTTTAAGTGTTCTTACCACAAACAAACTAAAAAGGTTATACAAAGAAACTTTGGAAGGTGTTGAATATGTCTAGTACTTTGATTGCGATGATGGTATCATGGGTATTTGCATACTCATCAAATAATTATCCAAACTCATCAAATTGTATGCAATAAATACATGAAGTTCTTTGTATTCACTTATATTTCACTAAAGTTTTTTTAAAAAATTAAAAATAAGAATATAAATAAATAAAAGGATATATCATGTACAAGGAATGAAAGATTCATTATGTTTAAGATACTGATTCTTCCTCAAAGGTTCTATAGATGTAGTGCAATCACAATTACAATCCCAGCATGTATTTCCATGATAGCTAATAGGTGCTTGTAAAATCTATGTAAAAATGAAGGAACTAGAATTGTCAAGACATACTTCAGGAAGAATATCAAAGTGGAAAGACTTACACTGTAAAATATTAAGATGTATAACACAGCTACAGTAATTAAAATAGTGTGGCATTAGCATGAAGATGTGTCAGAGAAAAAAAGAAAACACTGGAATCCATAAACAAACCCCAATACATATGATAATCTGATTTACATCAAATGTGTCACTGCTCTTGGAAGATAAAAGATGTTCTTTTTGAATAAATTGTACTAAGTCAATTGGATATCTCCCTGGAAAACAGCGAATTTTAACTCTACTCACACAATACATACAAACTAATTTGAGATGTATCATAGATCTAAATATAAAAGAAAATATCATAAAGCTTATAGAAGAAAAGAGAAATCACACAAAAATTACTCACTATAAAATAAAACATTTATATTTTGGCATTCTTAAAATTACCAAATTCTATTTCTTTAAATACAATTTTTAGAGTATAGAAATGCAAGCCACAGACTTATAATAGATATTTGATGCTAGCTAGCTAAATAATAGATGTCTGTGAACTAATATCCCAAATATATACAAATTAAAAAGCCTTCTACAAATTAATAAAAAAGGCAATAGAAGTGGAATACGTGGGTATCCTTGTCTTGTTCTTGATCTTAAAGTAAAAGCTTTCAGATTTCCAATGTTGAGTATGATGATAGCTGTGGGCTTGTCATATGTGTCCTATATCATGTTGAGATACACTACTTGTATACCTGATTGTTTGAGAGTTTGTAAATAAAAACAATGCTAATTTTTTCAAATGTTTTTTCTGTATCTATTGAGTCAATCATATTATTATCATCTCTTATTCTCTTAGTCTGGTATATAACATTTATTCTGTATTCCAGGGATAAATACCATTTGATCATGGTTTATAATATTTTTAAAGAACTAGTGAATTCAGTTTGCTAATATTTTGTTGAGAATTTCACAACAGTTTTTATTAGGGATATTGGCCTATAATTTTCTTTTCTTGTAATGTCCTTGTCTAGCTTTGGTATTAATGTAATGCTGGCCTCATAGAATGAGTTTGGAAGTGTTCCCTCCTCTCCGACCTTTGTTGAAGAGTTTGAAAAGGGTTATCATTAATTTTTATTTAAATATTTGGTAAATCCACCAAGGAAGCCATCTGGTCCTGGGAATTTTTTT
>NW_012154840.1:2051012-2054675 GCF_000956105.1 Propithecus coquereli
AGTATTTCTATTTTTAGCTCTCTGAGGTATCTCCAAATTCTTTTCCACAGAGGTTGCACTAATTTGCAGTCCCACCAGCAGTGTAAGAGTGTTCCTGTCTCTCCACATCCTCGCCAGCATTTGTTGTTTGGAAATTTTTTGATAGACACCAATCTCATTGCAGGTAGGTGATATCTCATAGTTTTGATTTGCATTTCTCTAATGATTAGAGATGTTGAGAATTTTGTTATATGTTTTCTGGCCATTATTCTGTCTTCTTGTCAAAAGTTTCTGTTCATGTCCTTTGTGCATTTATTGATGGGGTTGTTTGATTTTTTTCTTGTTGACTTTTTAAAATTCTAGATAGATTCTTGTTATCAGCCCTTTATAGGATATGTAGAGAGCAAATGTTTTCTACCATTCTGTAGGCTGTCTATTTGCTCTAATGATAGTTTCCTTGACTGTGCAAAAGCTTTTTAATTTGATCAGATCCCATTTATTTATTTTTGTTGCTGCTGTGATTGCTTTGGGAGTCTTCTTCAAAATTCTTTGCCTAGGCCAATGTCTGAAAGGGTCTTCCCAACATCTTCTTCCAGAATTCTTAAGGTTTCATCCCTTAGGTTTAAGTCTGTTATCCATCTTGAATTAATTTTTGTGAGAGGTGGGGATCCAGTTCCAATCTTCTGCATGCAGCTATCCAGTTTTCCCAGCATCATTTATTGAAAAGAGATTCTTTTCCCCAGTGTATATTTTTGTCTGCTTTGGCAAAGATTAGATCACCATATGCGGATGGTTTCATCTCTGGATTCTCAGTCCTGTTCCAAAGGTCTATGTCTCTATTCTTGTGCCAGTACCATGCTGTTTTAGTTACTATAGCCTTGTAGTACAGCTTGAAGTCTGGTAGACTGATATCTCCAAGTTTGTTCTTTTTACTTAAGATTGCTTTGGCTATACAAGGTCTTCTCTGGTTCCATACATATTAAATATCTAGGAATATATTTAACAGAAGATGTAAGAGACATATACAGAGAGAACTATGAAACACTAGAAAAGAAATTGTAGAAGATATAAACAGATGGAAATATCTACCTTGCTCATGGATTAGTAGAATGAATATCATTAAAATGTCCATACTACTGAAAGTGATCTACAGAATTAATGCAATCCCTATCAAAGTACCATCATCATTCTTTACAGATCTAGAAAAAATAATTCTTCGCTTTGTAAGTTCATGTCTTTTGTCCACTTTTTAATGGGGTTGTTTGTTTCTTTCTTGTTGATTTATTTGAGTTCCTTATAGATTGTTGATATTAGCCCTTTATGAGATGTGTAGATTGTGAATATTTTCTCCCATTCTGTAGGTTGTCTATTTGCTCTTTTGATTATTTCCTTAGCCATGCAGAAGCTTTTTAATTCAATCAAGTCCCATTTATTTTTTCTTGCTGCTATAAATGCCAGTGGGGTCTTAGTCATAAATTCTTTGCCTAGACTGAAGTCTAGGAGAGTTTTATCCACATTCTCTTCTAGAATTCTTATGGTTTCATACATTATTTAAGAGTTTTATCCATCTTGAAATAATTTTTGTGACTGATGAGAGAGAGGAGTCCTGTTTCTGACAAGAGAAAGGAGTCCTGTTTCATTCTTGGGCATGTGGCTATCTAATTTTACCAGCACCATTTATTGAATATGGCTTCTTTTCCCCAGTGTGCATTGTTGTCTGCTTTGTCAAAGATCAATTGGTTTTAAGTAGATGGTTTTATATTTGCGTTCTTCATTCCGTTCCATTGGTCTATGTATATCACCTTCTATTCAGATTTATTTCTCCTTGGGTTTACTTTTATCTGTAACAAATCCCAGATACCCTTGAATCTAAAAAGCAAATGTACTAAGACTAGGGTAGCCAACTTGAAATGTATGTCACCTTCTTAGTCCTTATTTCAGGTGACATATGTAAAATGCTGAACAGAAATACTTGTCAACTAAAAATACTGTATCTGAAAAAAAATCCTCAAAAATGAAGGGAACATTCTAAGATAAAAGCTCAGGTTATCCTCTCACTAGTAAACCTGCCTATAAGAAATGCTAAAGGTCTGTGGAATATGATGCTGATATTTTGATGAGGATTACATTGAATCTGTAAATCACTTTGGGTTGCATGGATATTTTTCATTTGGAAACAATATAATAGCCCAAATAGCCAAAGCAATGTTACAGAAAAACAAAACAAAACAAAAAAAAAACCTGGAATCATTATCTTACCTGACTTCAAATTATACTACTAAGGTATAGTAAACAAAGTTACAATATGATTCTGGTACAAAAGTAAAGACAGAGACCAATGGAATAGAATAGAAAATCAGAAATAAAACTGTCCACCTACAACCAACTGATATTGATAAAGAAGACAACAGGATACATTGGGAAAAGGAAGCCCTATTCAACAAATGGTGCTGGGAAAATTGTATAGCCACATGCAGAAGAATGAAACAGTATCCCTATGTCTCACCACATATATAAATTAATTCAAGATGGATGAAAGACTTAAATGTAAGGCATTAAACCATAAAAATCATACATGAAAATGTAAGAAAAACTCTTTTGGACATTGGCCCAGGCAAATAATTTATGACTAAGACCCCGAAGGCAATGAGGGCAGCAACAAAAATACATAAATGGGACTTGATTGAATTAAAAGCTTTTGTACAGGAAAGGAAATAAACAAGAGAGTGAATAAACAACCTACAGAATGAGAGAAAATATTCACAAACTATATATCCAACAAAAGACTTATATCCAGAATCTACAAAAAACTCAAATTGGCAAGAAAAAACAAAAACAAAAACAAATACTGCCATCAAAAAGTGGACAAAAGACATGAACAGAAGTTTTTCAAAAGATAGACAAATGTCCAGCAAACATACGAAAAAATGCTCAACATCACTAATCATTAGGGAAATTCAAATGAAAGCTACAATGAGATACCACCTTACCCCTGTCAGAATGGCCATTACTGAAAAGTCCAAAAACAATAGATGCTGGTGTGGATGCAGAGAGAAAGAAACGCTTATACACTGTTGGAGAGACTGCAAATTAGTACAGCATCTATGGAAAACAGTATGCAGATGCCTTAAGTAAATAAATGTAGACCTACCATTAGATCCAATGATCCTGCTCCTGGGTATCTGGCCAAAGGAAATTAAGTCATTTTATCAAAAAGACACCTGCACTCAAATTTTTATCTCAGCACAATTCACAGTTGCAAAGATGTGGAATCAACCTAAGTGCCCTTCAATATATGCATTGATAAAGAAAATGTAGTATATAAATACCATGGAGTACTACTCAATCATAAATGAATGAAATAGTATCATTTGCAGCAATGTAGATGGAACTAGAGATCATTATCTTAAGTGAAGTATCTCAGGAATGGACAACCAAACACCATATGTTCTCACCAATAAGTGGGAGCTAATAGATGGGTACACATGGGCACAAAGCAATATAAAAGACATGAGAAACCAAGAAAGAGGGAGGGTAGGAGGGTGAGTTTGGGATAAAAACTTACCTATTGGGTACAACGAACACTATTCTAGTGATGGGAGCAACAAAAGCCCTGAATTAAGCATTCTACAAGATATACTTGTAACAAAAATACTTGCACCTCCTAATTAATATTTAGAAATA
>NW_012154840.1:2054725-2055730 GCF_000956105.1 Propithecus coquereli
ATGAAATAAATAAATGAATAAATAAATAAATAAGTAATGCAGGTTTACTGAAACATAAATGCTGTTGGGAAAATTAATACCCATATTCATAACAGTGAAATTGGACCCATATTTTACATTACACTCAATTCAAAATGAATTAAAGACTTAAATGCAAGATGTGAAGCTATAAAACCTCTAAAAGAAAACACAGGAAAAAAGCTCTTAGACATTGATCTTGACAACAATTTTTTTGACTACAACAGCAAAAGCTAAAACAACAAAAGCAAAAATAAACAAATGGAATTACATCAAATTAAAAAGCTGTGTAGTAAAAAAAATATATCAACAAAATAAACCCCTACCTATAGAATGGAGGAAAACATTTGCAAACCATACATCTGATAAAAGGTTAATATCCAAAATACACAAGAAACTACCAGAGCTGAATACAAAAAAATAAAAAATAAAAACACAAATAACCCAATTAAAAATGGGAAAAGACCTGAATAGGCACTTCTCTACAGAATACACATAAATGGCCAAGAGGAATATGGAAATGTGCTCATCATCCACAATCATTAGGGAAATGTAAATAAAAACCACAGTGAGATATCACCACAGACCTGCTAAAATGGCTTTGTTTTTTTTAATTTTTTTTTTATTTCAGGAAATTATGGGGGTACAAACATTTTGGTTACATGTTATGACTTTGCTACATCCTGACCATGATTTGAGATGTGCCTTTTCCCCCACTACAATGCTCACCACATCCATTAGTTATGAGTTTATCCATCCCCAAACCCCCTACCCCCAAAGAATATTACTACTGTGCGAGTACCTCAGTGTTGATCAGTCAGTGCCAGTTTGATGGCGAGTACATGTGGTGCCTATTCTTCCATTCTTGTGATACCTCACTTTAGAGGATCGGCTCGAGCTCTATCCAGGAAAATATAAGAGGTGCTAGATCACCATTGTTTCTTATAATTGAGTAGTATTCTATTGTATATATATGCCATATTTTAT
>NW_012154840.1:2063780-2064679 GCF_000956105.1 Propithecus coquereli
GAGGCTGAGGCAGAAGGATTGCTTGAGCCCAGGAGTTTGAGGTTGCTGTGAGCTAGGCTGATGCCAAGGCACTCTAGCCAGGGCAACAGAGCGAGACTCTGTCTCAAAAAAAAAAAAGAGAGAAATACTAAAAGGATTCCTAAAGGTTGAAATGAAAGGATGCCAGACTGTAACTCAATGCTATACAAACAAATGAAGAACGTGGGTAAAGGTAACCATATAGGTAAATATAACAACAGATATTATTACATTTTTGGTTTGTATCTTCTTTTTTTTTTTAAAGAAAACATTTAAGGGAAAAAAGCACAATAATCCCTATAATTCTATGTTAAAGAGAACACAAGGTATAAAGATGTAATTTGTGGAAGTAACGAAATAAAGAGGAAATGACAGAGGATGTATAGGATCAGTTTTTGTATACTTTTGGAGGTAAGTTGATATTAATATAAACTAGTTTTTTAAAAGTTTTTAAAATTTTTTTTATTTCAAAATATTACAGTGGTACAAATGTTTAGGTTGCATATATTGCCTTTGCCTCACTCGAGACAGAGATACAAACATGTCCATCCCCCAGAAAGTGTGCACTGCACCCATTAGGTGTGAATATATCCATCCTCTCCTTCCCCCTCTAACCTGCCCAACACCCGATGAATGCTACTTTCATAGGTGCACATAAGTGAACTAGGTTTTAAAATTTAAGATTGTTAATTGGCATACCCCGAGTAATAACTAAGAAAATAACTAAAACTATACAGAAAAGGAAATGAGAAGGGAATCAAAATGGTAAATGACAAATAATCAATTAAACAAAAAAGAAAATAATAATAGGGATATTGATCAAAAATAAGATATGAGACATTGAGACCAAATAGAATAATGGCAGAGGTAAATCCATTCTT
>NW_012154840.1:2064985-2075338 GCF_000956105.1 Propithecus coquereli
ATTAGAGAAAATATATCTTGCATGAGAAGAAATATATAAAAATATAATAACAAAGCCTAATAACAAAGCCCCAAAATATATGAAGCAAAAACTGACAGAATTAAAGGGAAAAATAAGATAATTCTACAATAATACTTGAAGACTTCAGTACCCCAGTTACAATAATGAATAGAACAATTAGATAGAAGCTCAGTAAGGAAATAAGGTATTCGAGCAACACTGTACACCAGCTAGATCTAACAGACCTACATAGAATACTTAACAACAATAAAATGGGTACATTCTTCTTAAATACACATGAAACATTCTCCAGGTTACACATTATACTTGGCCCAAACAAGTCTTAGTACATTTAAAAAGATTTAAGGATTAATAAAATGTGGTATATGTATACCATGGAGTTCTACTCAGCCACACACACACATGCAAAAAAAAAAAAATGGTGATACAGCACCTCTTGTATTATCCTGGATAGAGCTGGATCCCATTTTACTAAGTGAAGTATCACAAGAATGGAAAAACAAGCACCACATGTACATGGGCATATGGGAGGAGAGAGGAGAGGATGGGTATATATGCACCTAATGGGTGTGGTGCACACCGTCTGGGGGATGGACATGCTTGAAGCTCTGACTCGGGTGGGGCAAGGGCAGTGTATGCAACCTGAACATTTGTACCTTTGTAATGTGCTAAAATAAAAATAAAGAAAAAGATTTAAGTCATACAATGGAATGAAGCTTGATATTAATTAGAAAAAGGAAAGCTGGAAAATTCACAATTATGTAGAAATTAAACAATAGACTCTGAGCCAATTGATGTGTCAAGGAAGAGATCACAACACAAATTTTAAAAATATCTGGAGACAAATGAAAATGAAAACATAACACACCAAATTTCATGGGATACATCAAAAGCAATGCAAGAACGGTATTTATAACTGCAAGTGTTTACATCAAAAAAGAAAGAAAGATCTCAAGTTAGCAACCTAACACTACAACTTAAAGAAGTAGAAAAAGAAGAGAAAATTAATCCTAAAGCTAGAAGAAGGAAGGAAATAATAAAGATTAGACTGGAGAGAAATGTAATAGAAAACAGGAAAACAATAAAGAAAATCAATAAAAATAAAAGTTGGTTCTTTGAAACTAGTAAAAAAATTGACAAAACTTTAAATAGACACACAAAGAAAAGAATAGAGAAGACTCACATTACTAAAATAGGAAATGAATATGGGGCCATTAACTATAAAAATTTTAGAAGATTGTAAAAGAATATTATGAATATGTGTACACCAACAATTTTGTAACATAATTAAAATGGACAAATTCCCAGAAGCATACACACTACCATAATCGAGTCAAGAAGAAATAGAAAGTCTGATTAAATAAGTAAAGAGATTGAATTGGTAATCATAAACTTCCCAATAAAGAAGAGCCAAATGGTTTGACTGATGAATTCCACCAAAAATTTAAAGAAGAATTCACATGAATTATTCTCAAACATCCCCCCCTGAAAAAAAAAAAAAAAGAGGAGGGAATGCTTACCAATTCATTTCATGAGAACATTATTGACATTATTACCCTGAAGCAAAAGCAGACAACATCACAAGTAAGAAAACTACAGACCAATGTCCATTATGAATGTAGATGCAAAAATCCTTAAAAAAACAATAGCAAACCCATCTAGCAACATGTAAAAGGAATTATACACCAGAACCAAGTATGATTTATCCCAGGAATGCAAAGTTGTTTTGACATATGAAAATCAGTCATTATGGAAATGATACTTTCAAACAAAAGCATATGATAATCTAAAATGATGTAGAAAAAGCATTTGACAAAAGCCAAGCACTGTTTTATGATTAAAAAAAAAAAAAACTTGAAAAAATTGGGAATAGAGTGAAGCTTTTACCACATGGAAAATGATATTTATGAAAAAAAAACTATAGCTAACATCATACTCAATGATGTAAAACTGCAAGCTTCCCCTTTACATTCAAGAATAAGACAAGTATGCCACGTTTTACCACTTCTATTAAACAGTATACCTGTAGTTCTAGCCAAAGTAATTATCAAGGGGGAAAAAAGGCATCCAAATTGTATTACAAAAAATGAACTCTCTCTCTAGTCACATATCACAATCTTATATACAGAAAATCTTAAAGACTATACAAACTCCTAATAGAATTAATAATCTCAGCAAATGTAAAGGACATAAAATCAACGTAAATGCCATTGAATTTCTATATGTTAGCAATCTAAAAATGAAATTAAGAAAGCAATTCAATTTACAATAGCAACAAAAAGAATGAAATATTTAGAAATAAACTTAACCAAGGACATGCTAGATAGACATGTACACTGAAAACTACAAAACATTGCTGAAAGGGGTTAAAAAAGAACTAAATAAATGGAAAGACATCTTGTGATCATGGATTGAAATATTTAATATTGTTATAATAGCAATACCTCTAAAAGCAATCTACAAATTGAATTCAATCCCTGTAAGAATCTCAAACATCCTTCTTGCAGAAATAGGAAAGCTAATCCTAAAATTCACATGAAATGTCAAGGGACTTTGAAGAGCCAAAATGACCTTGAAAAAATAAAAAAAAATTGAGGACTCACACTTTCCAATGTCAAAACTTACCACAAAGTTGCAATAATTAAAACAGTGTGCTACTGGTATAAAAATGGATAATAGATCAATGGAATAGAATTGAGAGTCCAGAAATAAACACACATATGCATGACTAATTAATTTGTGACAAAGCTTCTATGACCATTCAAAGAGGGAAGAATAGTCTCTTTAACAAATAGTGCTGAGATGACTAAATACCCATATGCAAAAAAAAAAAAAATGAATTTGGAGCCTTCTCTCATACTATGAGCAAAAATTAACTTGAAATGGATAAAAATACATAAATGTAAGAAATAAAACTATAAACCCTCAGAAGCAAGCATAGGAGTGAATCTTCATGACCTTGGATTTTACAATGTTTTTTTATATATGACACCAAAATAGAAGCAACAAAAGAAAAAATAAATAAGTGGGACTTCATCAAAATTAAGATCACTTGTGCATCAAAAAAACCCTATTAAGAGAGTGAAAATACAAGCCACAGGAGGGGAGATAATATTTTCAAATTGCACACCTAATACATGTCAAATATTCAGAATTTGTAAAGAGTTCTTACAACTCAACAACAAGAAAGAAAATCCAATTCGAAAAATGGAGAAAGAATCTGAATTGAAATTTCTCCAAATATGATAATTAAATGGCCAATAAGCATATGAAATGATGCTAAACACCATTTGTCATTAGGAAAATGAAAATCAAAGTCTCAATGAGATACCACTTCACACCTACTAGGATGGCTATGTTAAAAAAAATAAAATAGCGTGGGTTGGTGATGATGTGAATAAATTGAAACCCTCATACTTTGCAGGTGGGTATGTAACATGGTACAACTGCTGTGGAAAATATTTTATCAGTTCACCAAAAAATCAAACATAGAAATAACTTAAGACCCAGCAATTCCACTATCATTAGAGCGAATAGACAGCCTACAGAATGGGAGAAAATATTTGCTCTCTACACATCCGATAAAGGGCTAATAACAAGAATCTATCTAGAACCTAAAAAAATCAATAAGAAAAAATCAAACAACCCCATCAACAAATGGGCAAAGGACTTGAACAGAAACTTTTGAAAAGAAGACAGAATAATGGCCAGCAAACATATAAAAAAATGCTCAACATCTCTAATCATTAGAGAAATGCAAATCAAAACCACAACGAGAAATCACCTAACCCCAGTGAGAATGGCCTTTATCAAAAAATCCCAAAGCAACAAATGCTGGTGAGGATGTGGAGAGACAGGAATACTCTTACACTGCTGATGGGACTGCAAATTAGTGCAACCTCTGTGGAAAAGAATTTGGAGCTACCTCAAAGAGCTGAAAATAGAAATACCATTCTATCCAGCAATAGCACTATTAGGCATCTACCCCAAAGAACAAAAGACATTCTGTAATAAAGACATCTGCACTCGAATGTTTATGGCAGCACAATTCACTATTGCAAGGATGTGGAAATACCCAAGTGCCCATCAATCCATGAGTGGATTAATAAAATATGGCATATATATACAATGGAATATTACTCAATTATAAGAAACAATGGTGATCTAGCACCTCTTATATTTTCCTGGATAGAGCTTGAGCCTATCCTCCAAACTGAGGTATCACAAGATTGGCAGAATAGGGTCCATATGGACTCACCATCAAACTGGCACTAACTGATCAACACTAAGGTGCTCACACAGTAGTAATATTCTTCAGGGACTGGGGGGTTGGGGGTGGGTAAACTCACAACTAATGGATGTGGTGAGCGTTATAGGGGGGAAAGGCAAGCCTCAAATCATTGTTCGAGTGTGGCAAAGTCATAACATGTAACCAAAATGTTTGTACCCCCATAATATCCTGAAATAAATAAATAAATAAAAATAGATATGTATACAAAAGAATAAAAACAAGTGTTCAAACAAAAAGTTACACATGACTGTTCATAGCAGCACCATTCATAACAGCTAAAGCTGGAAAAACTCAAATGTCCATCAACTGATGAAATGATAAACAAAATGTGACACAATCCATACAATGGGAATAGTTTTCTGCCATGAAGAGAAATGATGCCCTTATACATGATACACTATAGAAGAAGGTAGAAAAAATAGTGATAAGTGAAAAACGTCAGAAATTAAAGGTCACATGTCGTATGATTCCATTTATATGAAATGCAAATTCATATACACAGAAAGATTAATGACTGGGACGGTGGGGAGGAAGGAATGGGAATGACTGCTTAAAAGTCACAGGGTTTCTGTTTCAAGTGATACAAAGGTTCTTAAAATAAGAAAATGGTCATAGTTGTACTACACTGGGAATATGCTTAATGACATGGATTTGTACACGTTAAAATAGTTAAATCAGCAAATTTTATGTTATGTGTATTTTACCATAGGGCAAGAATAAACAAAAGATTATTTTAGTATCTGTGGCCCCTTCATAATTTTTGAGCTGTGTCTATAAAATTGGCTGATCCCAGAGAACAACAATTTGAAAGAGATAGATAACAGGACTCATATATTTTATGAGGAATGGAGGTTGGATTCTACAGAGTAGGGAAAGATCGCTTCAAGATGTCACAATTCTGTGATGATAGGTCTTAACAGTAACCCTTAATGGAGAGAAGAGGAGTATCAAGGGGGAACTGTGGTATATGATAGGATAGGGTGCCAAAAGTAGGAATTAGCAATGTCTGAAAAAGAGAGGAGCTACTGAAGACAAATTCTCTACTTGTTTATTTTGACAAGGACTAACCTTGGCAGGATCATATTCTGAAATTTTTTACCATTTCCTGAAAAACTCCAGAATACTGTGCAACTCTCTCCAAGTTAAACATAAGAGTTTTAAATCAATCCTGGGATTTATACACCTGCAGGCAGAGGCTTAAGGATTCTGGAAAGTATATAGGAAAGAGAGATTTATTTTCTTTTTGTTCTGTCTTCTTTTTTTACAAATCATTCTCTCCTTGAACCCTCTAATAAGCCTGGTACTTTCTCTTTATTAGATACTTAAAATTATTTTAACAAGGTCTTTATGAAGTATCCCACTGTAATTCACATCATTTTAATTAACATATACATGGTGGTCAGTACATGCCAAGACCCTTTTCTCTGCTTATATTTTAGTTTTTCCTTTCATATGACTCTTACAGCAAGCCAGGCCACTAAGTCTGTACAGAATCCAATTTCTAAATCATGCTTGACTTGAGAACTACCCTGGAAAATTCCAGTATCCTGATGTCTGCTGGACCTCTCCATTAGGGTTTTGGCCTCTGATTTGGGCTCATGGGACTTCAGTTTCTTATTGCATATTTTGACATATGAAGGCAAGGAAGGCAGCAGGACTGTGAGAATATATCAACAAGAGGTAATGAGGCAGTTAAGATTAAGAGAAATTAGATGTGGCGGTAATTGAACTTTCAGGAGGGGAAAGTGAAATAATGTGAAAACAAATTCATGAACTCTGTATTTCCTTATATGAGGTGAATACAAGTTTGTCTAATTTAACATCGTTCATCATTTTTCCCTTTCTGTACAGTTATCTGAACTTAAAACCAAAAAGCAATTAACTCATTTAAAAAGAGCTGTAACATGTACCTAGAAATCCAGGTCTTTGGAGACACTGATTTATAAAACTTCCATAGCAAATAAGTTAGTGCCCACATGTATTATTATAGTAGTACGATTACTGATAGGCTAAAGGGGAGCTGATAAACATAATGTGATTCAAGGAATACCAGGAAGTACCTCATCGATCTAAACTAAAAATGTCTCTCACTGTAATTTTAACTTGCACTATTAGCAAATTATTATTTTCTTGAAATAGTGCTCCTTTGTGTGATTCTCTTCTATAATGTAAATATAATATCTCAAAGGAGAATAATGTAAAATGACAACCTATCAGTAGTGTGCTAAAGCCAGCTCTTATAGGTGCAAGAGAGCTCATTGTGTGTAGACCGTGCCAACTCCTCCTTCAGTGACTTCCCACAAGTAGCTTTAAATCACTCACGGTGGAAGGTTATACAACAGAAATTAGCCAACAAATCAAGTTCACTTGAAAATTGGTCAAATTATTTTAAATTCATGCCTAAAAATAACTTGAAAAATTATTTTGTGTAGCCAACATTCCATTCATAAAAATACACTCCTATAAAAAAGATTTCCTTTGCTTTGTACATTGTTCCAAACAAATTTGCTTCAATTACTTGAAGGATTGTGTGTATGCGTGTGTGTGTGGGGGGGTGTTTCCCCAAAAGAGACATGAAGATGTGGAGGATTATTTTAGCTTGGAGTACACGAAATTATCACATAGATTATTTTAGTCTGTTTTCCGTTGCTTATAACAGAATGCCTGAAAGTGTGTAATTTATGTAGAATTTATTTTTTACAGTTATGGAGTCTGAGAAGTCCAAAGTCAAGGTACTTACTACACCTGGTGAGGGCCTTATTGCTCGTAGAGATGCTCTGCAGAGTCCTGAGGTGGCCCAGGGCATCACATGGCAAGGGAGGTCAACATGCTCCTCAGGTCTCTCTCTCTCTTTTCTCATAAAAGCTGCCAGTCCCACTACTATGATAACCTATTCATCCATTAACTCATTAATCTATTAATCCACAAATGAATTGATACATTCATGCAGGCAGAACCCTCATTAGACAATCATCTCTTAGGGCCCCACCTCTCAATCCTACCACATTGAGGATTAAAGTTCAAAATGAGTTTTGAAGAAAAATATTCAAACCATAGCGTAAAGCATATGCGGGTTATATTGGAAGAGACCTTAGAGTAGGTGGGTGCTTATAGAGTATAATTTCAAAGATACAGGGAGATTATAGAACTAAAATAAAAACCTCCCACAACTCCTCCCCCAATTCCCCATTGGATTTTAAGAGTCCAGAATTTTCCCTCCTACCATGAAAGACCTGGGTTACCCAGAATACAAACATAAGGTCTCACATCCACAAATATTTCCTAAAAATCAAATTCAATAGGGGTAGAAAGAAATCAGGAAATAAGGTGGGTGCAACATAGATAAAAGGACAAGTAGAGCCATCAAATATAATCCTTACCATCTATTCTATTTTTATTTCCTTTCAGGAAGACACTAAATGTAAAAATTAAAATTAAAAAGAATTCAATTTTTTACCTGTTTTTAGCGACATGGAAGAACATTAGGGTCATTAAATATGCAAACATAATTTAGAATCATTTTTTTGTTGTTCTTGCGAGTTGCCTATACATTATTCTACACTCAAAGGCTCCATTGTTGTATCAGTGGACGCATTGCCTGGGTTTGATCACTTGGCATTTTTTGAGCCAAACCAAAGCCTCAAAGTAAATATTTCCTACATAGATCATTTAGGCCACAAATGAAAATGTAAGGAATAGCAGCAGGGAAAATATTGCTTTAAAGTTCCTTGCAAACCATACTGCATGAATTAGTGACTAAAGAATGCAGCTAGCAGGGGACACTTACAAAGAGGGGGAAAGGATAAGGAGCAGAATTTTAACATTTTCATCATTTTCGAGTTGTTACAACTCCAAACTCCAAAAATTGTCATGTTTCTTCACATGCTAACTAAACTGAGTTTCTGCTGCTTCCCAGACTTGTAAATTTATCTTCAATAGGTTTCCAGGAACCACAGAGGAGAAAAAGTAGCATATATCCTCCCTGCGTTTAGTTCCAGAGGGAAGAAATCACCAGTATCTAATCAACTTCTGTATACTGTTGAGGTGAAACATAAGTAGGGACAACAGTTTCAGTAATATAATAAGTAATTTTTTTCTGAATAAATTGCTCCCAGGTGACAGATAATTGTACAGACCACATTAATGCAGCCACCATGTTTTAAAAGCTGCTCCTTTCTCTATTGCTCAATCAACTAATTCAGTCTGGACCTTTGGCTTTGGGAGAATAAGCCCCATTCAGCTAAATTTGTAGTCATTTCTTCCAAGCACACTGCATAATTGCTCAGAGGAGAAACCAAGACTTCTGGCTCTGCATGTCACTTCATCAGATAAATGTGCACTCATTTTGGAGGACTATTTTTTATCCCCTCTAGAAGCCATGATCAAATGAGGAGCCATAGGATAACCCTGTTCAAATAGCCCTTACATCAACATCTGGTCAGAGAGTCATTCTAGTTATTTTACAAATAAACATATCAATTTAATAGATTTTCAGAGGGAAACAGTAACTTGCAAATTTAAAGTGAGCCCAGTTACTCAAACATTCAAATTTTCAATCACATTGATTAAGCACCTGCTATGTGCTAGAACATTATACTAGGCACACATGAAGATGATGCTATGTGACCAAGTCCAGCCTTCCTTTCTATAGGCAATATCCAAGATGTGGCTGTTTTTCTCATTGGCATTTTTAGAATATATTTAAGAAGTGTAAAACTTGTACATCAAGTATGTACAGGCTGTAAATCACTATTAGAGTCAATTGTCGTAAAGTCACACATGAGAAATAAAATGACCGTAATACAAAAAAAAAAAAAAAAAAAAAAACACAATTGAAGGTATAGTAAAATTATAACTAAGAAAACAACACAAATGACATTGATGGTTTAGTAAAAATGAAAGGAAAAAGTAACTACTTTTCAGGTTATATTCTGGACTCAGTACACAGCAGAAATGATATACATGCTTCCAGTTCCATTGCCATATTCATTTCTGAAAACTGAAAACTGAAACTCAGAAAAATGACTCCAAGTTCCTAAAAAATCCTCTGTCAACAAAAATTTAACCATGGCCACCAGTCTAACCAGTCTACCTTGAATAAACTAAGAAACATGTTCATGCATTTTTCTAGGTTTTCAAGTAAAAAATGATTTTAGTTAACTTTTAGTTAATGCAAATAGAAATTGACTTAACCAGAACCACCCTATTCTCCAAATATGGCTTACCATGGCACCTTAGTGGTATAAAAGCTGCCACCCTGATGGGCCTCCAGCTTGATCACACCCACCCTCAGACTCATTCTTCGTTTGGGCCAATAGTCTCTCTTCGAGATTAGGACCTTGACAAGACCTATTCAGATGCAAATGCAAACAGAGGGATAACCCTTTAAATCATTAATCAGTCAGCAATTCTCTAGTAGACATTAGTTAATCTAATTTGTTAATTATGATCTAACAGAACCCCAAGGGAATGTGACATTAAGGGACTAAAGAGTTCTGGCTGATAAAGGAGCTCTGGAGCCCAGGGCATTGGCCAAAGAAGGAAGGCAAATGTTGGTCACTTTAGTATGGATATTAGGAAGCAATGGCAGGATTATATGGAGTAGCAGACAAGCCCAGGGCATAAGAAGACCATGAATGATAGATACTACTGAAGCTTAATGAGTTGTGGAAAAAGAGGAGCTGCATCAGATTATCAATACTTAAAAAATAAGAGGATATCGAATACAGTGAGCATATGGGAAATATAGCACTTTCATACATTGCTGGTGAAGTTAAAAATTTATACAGCCAATTTAGAAAGCAATTTGTTAGTATTAAGTAAAATTGAAACTGTGCTATTCCTACATTCCTGCAATTACACTTTAGATATATATTTCATATAAATGAACTATATGTAAGACATTTGTACAATGCTGATGTCAGCATTGTTTTTAATGACAAAAATGAGGAACACAATTATCTATTCAACTGGAGACTAGATAAGAATATTTATATAATGGAATATTAAATAGCAATTAAAAGGAATTATATATACTGTAA
>NW_012154840.1:2075438-2094349 GCF_000956105.1 Propithecus coquereli
GCTGTCACTTTTAATTTTGTCAATGAATAAACAACAAAATATACTATTCAATGTCATCATTTCATAAAATAAAGTGTATAAATTTGGCATAAACACTAAAAGTGTGATGCAGACATAAACTTAGAAATAAAATATGGAATAAATCTAGCTTTATAAAAAAACTCATTGTATTTTTATGGGATTTTATTTTTGTATTTCAAAATTTTACTGGGGTACATATGTTTTGGTTACATAGTTTGATTTTGTACCATGTCAGTTGAAGTAATAAATGTGCCCTTCAGCCAGTCAGTGTGCACTATACCCATTAGATGGGAATTTACCCATTCCCTCATCCCCTCTTCCACCTAATTGATTTCCCTTAAATTTTACTTCCTATGTACACATAAGTGTTGATCAATTAGTTTCAATTTGGTATTGAGTACATGTGGTGTTTTTTTTTTTTCATTATTGCGATACTTCACTAAGAAGGATGGCTTCCAGTTCCATCCAGGTTGTTACAAAAAATACTAAATCTCTGTTTTTTTATGGCTGAGCAGTACTCCATGTTATATATGTACCACAATTTATTAATTCATTCATGTATTGATGGACATTTGGCTTGGTTCCATATCTTTGTGACTGTGAATTGTGCTGCTATAAACATTCAAGTGCAAGTGTCTTTTTTTATAAAATGACTATTTTTCCTTTGGGTAAATACCTAGTAGTGGGATTGCTGGATCAAATGGTAGGTCTACTTTTAGTTCTTTGAGGTATCTCCATGCTAGTTTCCATAGAGGTTGTATTAATACTAGTTTGCAGTCCAACCAGCAGTGTATAAGTGTACCTTTCTCTCCACATCCTCACCAGCATTTGGTGTTTTGGGACCTTTGGATAAAAGCCATGCTCACTGGAGGTAGGTGATATCTCATTGTAGTTTGGATTCGCATTGCCTTGATGATTAGAGACATTGGGCACTTTTTCATGTGTTTGTTGGCCATTAGTCTATCTTCTTTTGAAAAGTTTCTGTTCATGTCTTTTCCCACTTTTTAATAGGGTTGTTTGATTTTTTTTCTTGCTGATTTGCTTGAGTTCTTTGTAGATTCTGATTATCGCCTTTTATCAGATGTACAGCATGCAAATGCTTTCTTCCATTCTGTAGGTTGTCAATTTTTTTCTATTGATTGAGTCCTTGGCTGTGCAGAGGCTTTTTAATTTGATCGGGTCCCATTTCTTTATTTTTGTTATCGCTATGATTGCTTTTGGGGTCTTCTTCATAAGTTCTTTGCCTAGGCCGATATCTATAAGAGTTTTTCTAATACTTTCTTCTAGAATTCTTATAGTTTTATGTCTTAGGTTTAAGTCTGTTATCTATTGTTAATTAATTTTTTTCAGAGGCGAAAGGTGCAGATCCTGTTTCAGTCTTCTACATGTGGCTATCCAATTTTACCAGCACTATTTATCGAATAGGGATTCTTTACACCAGTGTATGCTTTTGTCTGCTTTGTTGAAGATGAGATGGCAATATCAGAATTGGTTCATATCTGTGTTTTCTGTTCTGATCCATAGATCTATGTCTCTGTTTTTGTGCCAGTATCATGCTGTTTTGGTTACTATAGCCTTGTGGTATAGCTTGAAGTCTGGTAAAGTGATGCCTCCTGATTTATTCTTATTATGTAGGATTGCATTAGCCATTTAGGGTCTTTTCTGGTTCCACACAAAGTGTAGGTCTGTTTTTTTTTTTTTTTTGAGGTCTGCAAAAAATAACATTGGTATTTTAATGGGGATTGCATTGAACCTGTAAATCACTTTGAGTAGTATAGACACTTTATATGTTAATTCTGCCAAAACATGAGCATAATATGTTTTCCCATCTGTCTACGTCGTCTGCAATTTCTTTCCTTAATGTTTCAAAGTTGTCCCTATAGAGGTCTCTCACCTCCTAAGTATTCCTAAGTATTTTATTTTCTTTGTTGCTATTTTGAAAGGTACTGCATCTTTGCTTTGATTCTCAGCTTGACTGTTATTGGCATATATGAAAGCTACTGATTTGTGTGCTTTGATTTTGTAGCCTAAGACTTTGATGAATTCATTTATCAATTCCAGGAGTGTCCTGGTTGAATCTCTGGAGGTTTCTAGATATAAGATCATATCATCAGCAAAGCGTGATAGCTTGACCTCTTCTATCTCCATTTGGATACCCTTGATTCCCTTCTCTTATCGGATTGCTCTGGCATGGACTTTCAGTACTGTGTTGAATAGAAGTGGTGATATTGAGCAACCTTTTCTAGTTCCAGTTCTAAGTAGGAATGCTTTAAATTTTTCCTCATTCAGCATGATGTTGGTTGTGGGTTTGTCATATATGCCTTTAATAATGTTGAGATATGTCCCATCTACACCTATTTTGTTAAGAGTTCTTATCATAAAAGGGTGCTGAATTTTGTCAAATGCTTTTCCTGCATCTATTGAGAGGATCATATGGTCTTTGATTTTGCTTCTGTTTATATGCTGAATTACATTTTTCAATTTGCATAAGTTGAACCATCCTGCATCTCTGAGATGAAGTCCACTTGGTCACAGTGAATTATTTTTTTATGTGTAGGTGAATTCCGTTTGCTAAGATTTTATTGAGAAGTTTTGCATCTATATTCATAAGGAATATTGGTCTGTAGTTTTCTTTTTTTGTTGTGTCCTTTCCTGGTTTTGGTATCGAGGTGACATTGGCTTCATAAAATGAGTTGGGGAGGATTCCTTCCTTTTTAGTGTTATGGAACAGTTTCTGCAGTATAGTTACCAGTTCTTCTTTGTAGGTTTGGTAAAATCAGAATGAGAAACCATCTGATCCAGAACTTTTTTTTGTTGTTGCTGGAAGATTTTTTATTGCTGCTTCAATTTCAGTGCTTGCTATTGGTCTGTTCAATATTTCTATTTCTTCCTGATTGACCCTAGATAAGTTGTGTGATTATGCACCTAACAGAGGAATGCCCAGATACATAAAGCAAGCCCTACTTGTTGTAAACAAAATGATAAACAACGGCACCATAATATCTAGGGATTTCAACACCCCACTGAGAGAACTGGACAGATTCTCCAAACAGAAAATAAGCAAAGAAACAGTGGGCTTAAATAAAACTCTATAACAAATGGGCCGAATAGACATCAACAGAACATTCCATCCAAAAAACATTGGATATACTTTCTTCTCTTCAACTCATGGAACTTTCTCTAAAACTGATCACATCCTAGGCCACAAAACAGATCTCAACAAATTTTAAAAAATATAGAAATTATACCATGTATCTTTTCAGACCATACTGTAATCAAATTAGAAATCAATGTCTAAAAGAGTCTTCCATACATTTTCTTCTAGGATTCTTAAGGTTTCATGCCTTAGGTTTAAGTCTATTATCCATCTAGAATTAATTTTTGTAAGAGGTGAGAGGGGGGGATCCAGTTTCAATCTTCTGCATGTAGCTATCCACTTTTCCAAGCACCATTTATTGAAAAGGGGTTCTTTTCCCCAGTGTATATTTTTGTCTGCTTTGGCAAAGATTAGATGACAATATGCAGATAGTTTCATCTCTGGATTCTCAGTCCTGTTCTAAAGGTCTATGTCTCTACTCTTGTGCCAGTGCCATGCTGTTCTAGTTACTATAGCCTTGCAGTACAGCTTGAAGTCTGGTAGACTGATATCTCCCAGTTTGTTCTTTTTGCTTAAAATTGCTTTGGCTATACGAGGTCTTCTCTGGTTTCATACAAAGCACAGAATTATTTTTTCTAAATCTTTAAAGAATGATGATGGTACTTTGATAGGGATTGCATTAAACATATACTACTCAATTATAAAAACCGATGGTGATCTAGCACCTCTTATATTTTCCTGGATAGAGTTTGAGCCCATCCTCCGAAGTGAGGTATCACAAGATTGGAAGAATAGGCACCACATGTACTCTCCATCAAACTGGCACTGATCAACACTAAGGTGCTCACACAGTAGTAATATTCTTTGGGGGTAGAGAGTTTGGGAGTGGGTAAACTCATAACTAATGGACATGGTGAACATTGTAGGGAGGGAAAGGGCACGTCTAAAATCATGGTTGGGATGTGGCAAAGTCATAACATGTAACCAAAATGTTTGTACCCCCATAATTTCCTGAAATAAAAAAAAGAAAAAAATTTAGAAATCAATTCCAACAGAAACCTGCATCTCTATACAAAGTCACAGAAGTTAATTGCTGAATGATTGTTGGGTCAAGGAGATAAAGATAGAAATCAAAATATTTTTTCAACTAAATGATAATGGGGATACAAGTTATCAAAATCTGTGGGATACAGCAAAAGCAGTCCTGAGAGGAAAGCTCATAGGCTTAAATGCTCACATCCAAAAGACAGAAAGATCACAAATTAACAGTCTGATGAATCATCTCAAGGAACTAGAAAAGGAAGAGCAAACCAATCCTAGACCCAGTGGAAGAAAAGATATATCAAAGATCAGAGCAGTACTAAATAAAATTTAGAGCAAAAGAACTATATAGATTATTAATGAAACAAAAAGTTGGTTCTTTGAAAAGATAAACAAAATTGGCAGGCCTCTTGCTACACTGATCAGAAACAAAAAGGAAAGGACTTTAATAAGCTCAATTAGAAATGAAAAGGGAGGAGTCACAACTGATATCATGGAAATACAAAACATCATCTTTGACTCCTATAAAAATCTCTATGCCCATAAACTTGAAAGTGTGGAGAAAATGGACAAATTCTTAGAAACACAAAACTCATTGTATTATCCTAAAAAAAACTTTTGTGTGTCTGTGTATTGTTGAAAATTCATAACAGACTGGCATTTGAAAAAATACTCCATGAGGAATAGTTTACTAAAGAATCACTCATTGTTTATTTAAAATTTCAATTTAACTGAGATTTCTATATTATTTGCCAAATCTGGCTACTCTAACCTAGCAAGCCATTGGCAGAGCAGACCCCAATCTTTAGATGTTACCATACTGTGCATTCTATACTATTTGTGTGCTCTTGAGGCTATTGTAATCCTGTGGTTGGCTGGGACCAGATATTTATTTCTATTTATTTTCATACATAGCTTAATACAGGGCTTTGTATAGCTGGTGGTATCTAAAGGACATTTATTTTCAGGATATAAGTGCCTTCATTTTGCAAAAAGACTTTGTACTTGCTATTTTGATGCACTCGTGTGTCCAGATTCTCTTTCTAGGCTCAGAATCTGTTCCATTAATGCTATTTATACAAAAGTTTTCCCTAATAAGTCCTCACTGAAACCCTTAGAACGAGATGGGGTTGATATCTCATTTTAGAAAACATAACTGTTTTATCTTGCATTCTATACACATTGTATTGGGAGCTCATTATATATGTTGTAATTTTTCAAAAGAGTTATAAAAGGCACAAGAAAGATAATGTCAATGTATCTTACTAAATTTTTCTCTCGGTATTTTACAAAAATTTGCTATGGTTCTATTAATGTTATAAATATATTTTTTTCTTTAAAATGGTGAAAGAATGTAAGAATTTATTTCCATATGAACAACCCAGGATTTCTTAATTAAGGTATCAATCTCTATTATATGAATATCTACTTATAAAGTAGCTAAAGAAATTTTAAAATAATAGTTTAGACTTAAATATACAAACAGTCCCCAACTTATGATCGTTCATAAATCAACTTAAAAGTTTTCAACTTTACCATGGTGAGAAAGCAATACAAATTCAGTTGAAATCATACTTCAAGTACCCATCCGACCATTCTTTTCTCACTTTCAGTAGAGAATTCAATAAATTACATGAGATATTCAACACTTGATTATAAAATAGGCTTTATGATGGATGATTTTGTCCAACTGTAAGCTAATGTAATGTTCTGAGCATGTTGAAGGTAGGCTAGGCCAAGCTATGATATTTGGTAGGTTAGGTGTATTAAATACATTTCGACTCACGATACCTTTAATTTACGTTGGGTTTATCAGGTTGTAACCCCATCATAAATTGAGGAGCATCTGTAAACCATTTCAATTTTCAAGATCTTGCCGAGTTTCTCCTATGTTTTACCACAAGGGGGCGAATGGAGACCAACTAGAAGAATACATTTATAAAAGGTCTTTGATTAAAAAAAATTTACAGTTGTTTTTAAACTGTTTGAAAAGGTGATTTATTTCACCATGGGTGTGTTTATTTTGTAAAACACAGTTTTACTGAACATTGGAGTTGGCTAAATATTAAGTCATTTCATATTCTTCCCTGAATTTGGAGCTGAGAAAATGGTTTCATTGTTTTCTGAAACAGTTTAGTACTCTTGATTTGTTGGATGAAGAAAAAAGCTAACAAGAACACGCCTGCAACTGTCACTTTAATAGGCAGATATTTCAGAGTGGACAGGAACATCTTTTGTAAATTGAGTGTCTTAAGGTAACTGATGTTATGTGAGAGGTGTTTTTACTTTTCACTTTCTCATGTTGTGTAGATTTTTTTCAATTTATGAAGTTTATAAAAACTTTATTTAAAATAATTAACTTTCAATTAATAATAAATCTGTACTCCATTATCACATTCTCTCTCTCTCTGAATGAACCAAAACTCGCATGTCTCAATGGAAATAAGAACAATTTTATGCAAAACAGATATAAACAAATCATCCTTTTCATAAATTCATGGGGCGTTACCTTTAAGTCTATTTGCCACAGTTCCTCAAAGAAAGAATATTAATAAAATAAAGGGGCGGGGGGAGAAGTGACGACCAAGCAAAACAGAAATTCAAAATGGAAAAATGTTTCAACAACTTTAAAAGCAGATATTTCCCAAGTGAAATATGTTCCACTTAAAATATTATACAAACCAAAATTCAAGCGAATGGTTTTCAACTTTAGGTAAAAGAAGTTGGAATCAAATTTGGACGTTTGTTCTACATTTCAGCCAGCCCGCTGTGGAAGTCTGCAGAAGTTCTTTTTGTAAGGGTTGTGGGGAGCAGGAGCCAAAGATTTTGATGATTCCACACAAGCATATGATAAAATAAATATTTCAAATCTGTATCTCATTCACATAAAGGATGTGGGATATTATGAGCTGATATGTTGATGTTCTCCTTCTTGTGTCACTTTTATGACTTAAACTAAAATTGGAATCATTACAATATATACAGTGAAAATTGTGTATAGGAAGCCAGAGCAAATAGTTCCCTTCCAGAACTATCTGCTCTGCTTTATAAAGTACACAAGTGTGCTCTATGCTCTTTTTAAGTGTGTTGGTCTAGGTTAGCACATTTGAAAGTATTGTCTTCTATGTTAAAAAATTATCTCTTGTTGAGTTTATTCATGCATTTATTCAACAAATATTTACAAGTGTCTACTATGTGCTTTGGGAAATAAGTATAAAGAAGTATTCCATAATCTCCGTGTGGGAGAAACTTTTACCTAGCTGGGGGTCGGGGGACAAACACAAAGCAGAGAAACGTTAAGTCACTGTACAAACAAGACACATTATGGAACATTCCAAACAGATAGTAAACGCTATTGAATTTCAGAGACAAGGTGGAGAGAGTAGATTAAAGAGCACATAACATGGATTATCAGAGAGAAAGTGTATGAACAGATCAGTATAGAAAGTTGGCAGCTACATGATGCCTTAGCAACAGAGAATACATCAGTTTCATTGAACTGAAGATTTAATATTGAGAAATAGGGAAAATAAAATGAAAATTATAAGTGAGAGCTAAACAATTGGGAACAACGGGAGACAAATTGTACCTAGTAGAAAATGGGGTAACTGGCCAGGCACGGTGGCTCACGCCTATAATCCTAGCACTCTGGGAGGCCAAGGCGGGAGGATCGCTTGAGCTCAGGAGTTCGAGACCAGCCTGAGCAAGAGTGAGACGCCATCTCTACTAACAATAGAAAGAAATTAGCCAGACAACTAAAAATATATAGAAAAAATTAGCCGGGCATGGTGGCTCATGCCTGTAGTCCCAGCTACTTGGGAGGCTGAGGCAAGAGGATCGCTTGAGCCCAGGAGTTGGAGGTTGCTGTGAGCTAGGCTGACACCAGGGCACTCTAGCCCAGGCAACAGAGTGAGACTCTGTCTCAAAAAAAATGGGGTAACATTGAATAATTTGATGAATCACAATGACATAGTGACAAGAAATTGAGAGAAGGTAAATCTAGCAGTGTTTTCCAAAGTAAACTGGAAGAGAAAATAATTGAAGGCTATTGCAATAGTCCAGAGGCAAGTTGACATGGACCTGGAGAAAAATGAGGTAAATGGGAATTATATTATGAGATCTAATTAAACATACATTATTATTATTAGAATAGGAATATCATAAGAAGTTGATCCAGCCAAACCTTTGGGTTCAAGATGGAACTAGGGGCTTTTGTCAGAGCAAATAGGCTGGAGGACCATTTCTTCTCATTAATGGCTTTGCTTGCTTGACTGGTCTTATGGAATGCTTATGGAAACTGGCTCAGCTATGTAATTACTCTTATATTCACTCTAGAATTCAGAATAAAAAACTGTTTAATCATCCTGGACAAGGAAACTAAACTGAGATCTGATGTAGTGGAATTAACTTTGAAAGCAGATCTAGGTTGGAATTCTGATTCTGAAGATGTGCGATTTTGGATTCAGTACTTAACATCTGCAATATTCATTTTTTCCTATGAGAAAATGGGAAAAATAATTGCACCTGTATCATCAGTCTATTGTAAAGATTAAATAAGGAAAACCAAAGTATCTGCTGATACCTAAGTATCAAAGATAAATCTAAAGTTTCTTAGTATGTATTTAATGTCCTTATATAATAGTTTAATGATAATTCTTGATGAGCTATAACTAAACACTCAAGACCAATTGGAACTGACCCCTTTTTGCTCAACCTTACCTGCTTGAGTGCAGAAAGCTGGACCAGATTATTTTTTGTGGTTTCTTCCAGTACTAAGATCTCATATTCTATGTAATTATTAATAGAAAACCTAAACCAGATTAGTCCCAAGAAGAATTCAAGGAATAGTCCAAACAAACCTGATTTCAGTATTCAAAATGTGAATTTTGATGTAGAGAAATAAGCCTCCACACATAATCTAATACATTTTTAAAATGTATATAACATAATCTCTCATGAGTAATGGGCTTTTCTTTTATCTAAGAATTTAACAATGGGTAGATTTTCAGGGTTGTCTCTGTAGTAGAACCACAATCCTGTTGACATCTTGGGTTTTTTTTAATATCATTATATAGACTAAAATCAGTCCTTATGTCATTATGGTTAGAACAAATTTCTATTTGATATCCAGGATGAGCAGTAGATAATCCTGAATTATTTAATGATTGGAAAGATAATTATGCCTTTTAAGTGCTTTAGTAGAGTTTATAGGGTTCAATCCAGATCATCCCCAAGGCCCATTTGCTTTTCCTAAAATTATTATTATCGATGAATTGCTGCTGCTATTCTATGATCATGATACTAGCATAATTTACTCATATGTAAGGAATGGCAGCAATATCTGTTTTTCTGGGACATTGCATGACTCCCAGATGTCTAATACTTCAAATTTTAGCAGCTAAGGCCTTGAGAGTTGTATAGGTTATACTCTCAAATGAGTACTTGACATTAACAAATGGAAGGTGGACAAATTCTTCAAAATATATAAGAGTAAACAGGAGGAAATTTATGTGACTATTCTCAGCATCCTGACCTTTTCCAAGAAGTTCTATATACGGATATTATGGGGCCTGAAGCAACTCTGGATATAGAAGAAATATTTAAGAAAAGAATAACTTAAAATATGGGTAGATTACAGAGCCATCGGGCATCCTACACCATTAGCACTGTCATCTAGCAAAAACAGTAGAGAACATTCTAGCATTTGGCAAGTGAAGGAGCTGATGAGAGAAAAGGAACTTAATGACCCTTCAGATGTTTGTAACCTGGGATTGGAAATATGAAAGACTTTAAGATTCTAAAATGTATTGTGATGTGGCCCTTTAAGGATGAATTTCAATCGTGAGTGGAAAAAGACAATGAATGCTAGACAGGTACAATATTTATTTCTACCTTACTAGAAATATTGCAATTATACTGATTCCCTATTATCTAACAAGGCATTTGACTAGGCAAGCCTACAATTTTCTGACCAGAGAAAAACAAAGTCTCCAAGTCTTTGTTTTCTAATTTAGCATCTGGGGAGATAACCAGAGATTTAACATGTATCCCTGATGAGATAGTCTCTCCAAACTCATGTTAGCAAAGCACTTTGTGGTTCCATATGGAGCAGCTCTAATTGACTATATGGCATGTGGTTTGTTCTTCGAGGTGAAAGGTATACTGTGTCGTGCTGCATTTAGAGTCTCCAGGTGAATTCTTTTTGATCATTTTAATCACTGGGCCTAAATTTCAAAATGTGTAAAGTAAGAGATTGGACTAAGGGAACTTCCAGCTCTAGCATCCTAAAAATTCTTATGGGAAGTGCCCAAATATCAGTGATAATGAGATTACTTGATGACTTCTTCCTTGATGTCTTCATTAATCTGTATCTTCCCAAGCGTAAGTAACCTTTTCTGCCTCTGAATCTGCATGGCATTTTTTGTGTGTACTATTACCTTTGCTGCTGGTGTGTATTACTAGTGACATTTTCATTTGTTGCTTCAGCCCTCAACTAGATTGAAAGCTCTTTGGAGATACGTTATGACCTAAGTTTCTCAAAGAAGTTCAATTCAGTAATTGTTACTAGTATATGTGCACATAAGTGTTGATCAATTAATACCAATTTGATGGTGACATTCTTAGGGTGTTTGGCTGGTAGGAGGGGTTAGGAGGGGATGGGTATATTTACACATAATGGGTGTGGTGCACACCGTGTGGGGGATGGACACTCTTGGAGCTCTGACTCGGGCAGGGCAAAGGCAATATATGTAACCTAAACATTTGTACCTCCATAATATGCTGAAATTTAAAAAAAAGAAAAAAAATTAAAAAAATAAAAATACTGTGAAATGACTTTAAAAAAAACAATTCAGTTAATCGAACATCTTTATTCCTTTTACGTGCAATGTATTTTAATAAGTGTTTCATGGGATACAAATATGAATATGAGCCTCTCAAGGAGCTCCCTCTCATCACTGTCATTTAGCCAGGGATGTAACTAGTGATTAACCCAGCACAAGCAGTCCTTAGTTTCCAAGTCAAGCCTAAGGAAATCACTGTCCTAAACTAAAAAAAAAAGTGAAATTAAGCAAAGATTTGAATGAATAAATTAATTACATGCCATAATGAGGTAGGCAGACTTTCAGAATTGCCTGGGACACTCTGATGTTTTCACCTCCATGCCCTTATTTTCTGGGTCAGGTCTGGGTTCTTGACATAAACACAATTGCAAGACAGGAAGTGCTGCCCCCTCCTGGAAGAGTGGGAGAAAGAACGATGGCAAAAGTCAATGTTTTAATACCAGCAGAAAAACAAGGAAGGACAGGTCCAAGAAAGAAAGAAGAAAATAATGAAGAATGACAGGAAAAACTGCTTCCCTACTTAATTTGATGAAACGTTTTCTGAAATGGTTCAGAGCTCCTTAAATGTTTACTGAAGGAGTTATAATAAATAATTACAAGTTTGTGACACCTTAAATAGCTCTAGGAGATTTCTGTATATGTAATGTATTTATTTGCATTTACTTTGGTTTGAGACATTCAATAATAGTACCATACCTGCTTTAGCTGGAACTAAACTTTAAGGATCTAAGATTTCTGACTTAGTGAACACAAGTGACCTAGGACTTTGAGACACTAGACTGTCTGGACTTATTTTGACATTACTTAAGAAACTGAATATTTACCTCTCTAGTCAGGATATATCAAAGTCGGGGAAAGCAGAGGTTGAAGGTGTTCATTTGTGAAGATAAACTAAACCAGGGTTCTCCACCTTGGTACTATTGACATTTCGGGTTGGGTAATTCTTTGTTGCAGGGGGCTGTCTTGTGCATTGCAGGATATTTAGCAGCATCTCTGACCTCTACCCACTAGATGTCCATAGCAACCATCTCCCAGTTGCGACAACCAAAAACGTCTCCAGACATTACCAAATGTCCCCTGAATAGTCCCTCATTTAGAACCTAAAGTATTTTTGCCCTAAATCTAAAATTTGAATCATCAATGTTTTATACCTTTATAGGGGTCCTTAGAAATAATTCATTCCCCTCCTTTTAAAAAATAAGGAAACAGAGAACCAAAAAGGAGAAGGGACTAAAAATCATTTAAGGATAGAAATCTTAAATTTAAACACTATTTTCAAATCATTTCCAAACTATTATCCTTTCTCTGTCTCCATCTCCAACATTTTGATTCTCACTTATTCATCGTTTCACCTACATATTAACTTATTTAAATGTTTATTCAGCCAGTCAGTCAGTCATCTTTCTGTTCCAGTTGACTGTCCACCCCAAATTCTTTCTTGGATCAAGCCTTCAACCTTCTGCCAGATTCATTCAGCTGTGGGTTACAAATTCCAAGTGTTATGCAAGGGCAGCCAAGGTCAACAAACAACAACAACAAAAAAATCCCAAGACAATTCTAGCCCATCTAGTCACCTCACTTCACACTAAGAGAGAGAAACACATTATCAATATATTGGTAGTATTTTGGAAACTTTTTTTCTCAGACTTCCGTATTTGATTATGGTAATCAGTAATTGTTAATATTTTCAGTGCTATCCTCCATCTCCAACTCCTGAAAGCTTTTAAAATATTGTTTATCTTAAGTAAGTAGCTAGTCTCAGCAAGTTCAAATCAGAAAGTTTTTTCATTGTACTGATGCAGGAGGAGGGAAATTGAACAGCTATATACAGTGTATAAAAAGCAAGGGTTAGAATTTGTAATCTGCTAATGGAAAGAGAAATACATGGGTGTTCATCTCAGGAAACACTACACAACTCTTACAAACACCAGTTTGTATAAAAGTGAGAAAGATGAATGACGTGTTAAAACAAGTTTAGATGAAGAAAAAAAGGTGTATTAAAATTAATATTTGGTAATACGGCCTGACTTCAAGTTGTTTCTTTTTGTGCAGAGAGGTGTGTGGAGACACACTTGGCTTGTGCTTAAGTAGCTGTGATTAAATAAAAAAATATTTTGGGTAAGGTTAAACTTACCAGTAACGTTGGTACTTTTTTTAAAAATAGTCTTGGTCATGACTAATAAAAGATTTTATATACCCATCTTATTAGATGTTATCTTATTTTAGGGTAGTATTTAAGTTGTTGAGCGAATTATTCTTTAAGCATGCACACTTTTACATGGTTTCTATAAATATGTAATGATGCCACTGTTTGAAGTCCCATTACAATCTATTAATTAAAAGACTCTCTAGAATGCCTTTGTTCTTAGCTCCTATGTATTAATAGTTAACCTGAGACCAGACTGTTTCATGTTCTTCACCATCACCAGCTTCATTCACACACATACACATTCCACTCTAGTGACCTCTCCTATGTGCCTTTGCCCTATATTATATGTTTAATACCCCATATTATATGTTTTAAAAAATTGATAGAAAGGGCACACAAAAAAGAGAATCACAATGCTAGGTGCTTTGGGAATTATTTTTCATGATTTCATTAGCAATAAGAGCTCTGGTTCTGGATGTTCCAGTAATTTAATTTTATTATGCACTAAAATTTGAGTGTGTAGTACCTTTAGTACAAATTCTAGAGACTTCACTGTAATTCAATCAAACCCTTCTACCATCATTTCATTTCCACATACATTTGGAAAGAAGTGAGAATTTTTAGGAATACAGATTCTAAATATTCACAGTTCAGAGTTAATGCTAAAATTAAGGAGATCAGATAAAGTTTGCAGTCTAATTATTAATACTTGCATGAGATGACATAGTATGTCTAAGCCATGTTGAAAATGACTGGCAAAAAAAAATATCACTTACTACCAAAGAGAGAAGCAGCATGTAAATATTAGTTTATTAAGTATGAAATATCTGATTTCCTTAAATACTAAGTGTGACAGTCTCTGACATTTCACTTTGACACTTCTTGTTTTATTTTTATTGTGGAGGTACATCCTTAGTCTTTTGAATGTATATTTTCGCTTGTGATTATCTTTCAAAAATTTTTAGAGCAATTTTGGTGAAACTATGGATAAGTAAAAAATTTGAGTTATTTTCTAATACGAGTTCCATCGTGGAATCAATGCAACACAGACAGCTCAAAATATCAACGACATCTTTGGGAAGGATGTGGCTAATGAACTAATGAACACACAGTACATCCACAGTTTGAGAAGTTCCATTCCGGTGATTTTCAAAAAAGCCACGTAGGTGACCTCAGACCAAAGAGGATAATGATGAGCTGAAAGCTGTAGTGGAAGGTAATCCATCTCAACCCATGCATGAATTAGCAGCAAGTTTTTTTTTTTTTTAATTGTCTCTGAGTGATGACAGTATTGATGATTTTTATTTTCTTCTTTATACTTTTTGGGTATGTAAAAATCTTTTTATACAGTAATGTTTGACCTTACTATTCCAAGAATATTGGACCATTTGAAACAAATCAGCAAAGTAAAGCTGGATAGATAGATCCCACATGAATTAAACAAGTGTCAGAAGAGAAATTGTCTCAAAACTTGCCTTTCTTTGCTGTCATCACATAAAGGCAAACCATTTGTACACTGTATTGTTACATGTGATGAAAAGCGGGTTCTTTTTGACAATCACAAGCATTTGCACAATGATTGAATATGGATGAAGTGCCAAAACACCGTCCAAAACCGAATATTCATCAAAAAAAGCTAATGTACATGTTTGGTGGTCCAGCGCTGGTATTATCCACTACAGCTTCATGAAACCTTGTCAATCCATTACAGTGGATGTCTACTGCAACCAGTCAGATGAAATGATGAAGATGCTTGGCTTAAGCAGCTAAGATTGATCAATAGAGACAGGCCAATCCTCTTTTTTTTTTATTTCAGCATATTATGGGGGTACAGATGTTTAGGTTACGTACGTTGCCCTTGCCCCCCTCCTCTCCTGAGGCCAATCCTCTTGCAAGACAGCACGTGACCACATGTTGCACAAACAATGATGCTCAAACTACAGCACCTGGGCTTGGAAACTCTGTCATCCACCATATTTGCACCAACTGACTACCACTTCTTCCAGGCTTTAGACCACTACTTGAAAGGAAAAATATTCAATTCTCAACAGGTTGTGGAAAATACCTTTCACGATTTCATCACCACTTGCTCTCCAGTCGTCTTCACTGCTGACATAAACAAGCCACCAGTAAGATGGCAAAGTTGTGTTAATAGTTTCAGCATATACTTCGATTAATTTTAATGCTGCTTGTTTGAGATATAATAAACTACAGTTTTGATTTGAAATCAGATATTTCATAATTAATGACCTAATATCTTAGTTTATAGATAATTATGCAATAGAGTATGTGGGTTCTCAATGGTTATTCTCTTTTTATCTTTTCTCTTTTTTTAACATTGTTTCACCAAAGAACTTTTAATGATATTATCATATTTTCCACATTCAAAAAACATTTCATCTAAGGCTCATTATCTCTATAAGAGTAACTGGTAAGTCTAAATGTGGAGACAAGAGTAATTAGCTAGGAATAGAAACCTCTAGATATCCAAAATGTTTCAAGAGTAGTATGGATTAAACAGAAAATGCTCAACTAATTGTTTGGTTTTATTTATTATATTTTCTTGAGCCTACGGTATAAGCATGTATGACAACTGTAGTACATGTTACCTTATATAATGTAAGATTTAACATAAAATTTTGTTGAAAATATTAGAATGCAATTTCTACCAAATAGTATTAAAATAGTTTTGCTTGGCATGAGAGAAGGGATGGGAGTGTAAAATTCAGTGGGATTTACTTATGTTAATTTTTTAAAATCTTTATTGATACATACTATTGTACATATTTATAGGGTACATGTATTTGTTACATGTATATAATGTGTAACAATAAAGGTATTTGGAGTATCCATCACCTTGAGTTTTTATCATTTCTACGTGTTGGAAACATTTTAAATCCTCTCTTCTAGCAACTTTGAAATATACAATACATTGTTGTTAACTATAACCAACCTATTTACTTATGTTAATTTTTATATAATTTACCTATTTGGGATGATCTGTAGGCAAGACTGGGAAAATACTCCCTTTCTCCCTCCTCATTCCATTTGCATCCTGACACAGAAGTATGACAATTCCCCAGGAGAGGAAGTACACATGAAGCTACAATCCCCTAATGGTACCTCCATTTCCCTTCTTTAGAACTTACTAACAAATTGCGTTAAATAATTGTTGCTCTGTAACATTTAACCTACTCAAACTTACCACATTCAAAATTTTCTATGGGGTAGAGAGCATATATAATTCAATAACACTGAACTTACAGGAAATATACATGCCCAGGAACTAGAAATCCAGACCACTAGACCTCGCAATAAAATGTAGAATCCTTTGACAAGTACATAAAGTTTGAAGTTCATCATAATTTCTCAGCTTTTTCTCAGATACCTGCTTTCTTTTGATTATGTATATTGTACTTCCTTTCATTCTGTTATCTACTGCTATCTCTATGTAGTAGATTATAAAACCAGAAGACAGATTTAAAGATACATTTGAAGTAAACTTTGCTGCACACAAAATTAGCATCAAGGTTTCTGAAGTTTCCAGGTCCTTAGCCACGTAAGTCACTTCCTCTCATCATCTTCATTGAATGCTCTTGCCTACTTCCTATACTAAACACCACAGTAGAACATATACACACACACAAGTGAGAATAGTTTCTCTGTTTTGAAATTTAGATAACCTAAATTATTATATAAAATTCCCATCCCCAGTTGAACAAATTGTTTTGAAAAATAAGGTTAGTCCATATGTATTTCCAGATTCTTTACATTTGTTTATTCCGAAGTTTATGCCAAACATATGTTCAAAATGTATGCATATGCATATACACATTTATATATATTCATACCAACTCACAACTACCATGAACCCTTAAAAATGCCTGTGCAGTAAAGTTATTGAAATCTGCATATTTCACCAGTTAGCTAGCAAATATTAAGTCATCAAACAGTCCAGAAATTCTTCCATGGGAAGTTTAATGTGACTTTCAACTCAGCAAGCCCCCTATCATTTCATATTCTACTCATCCTAGATAAGTGGCCTCTTCCAAGAATGGCCTATGAAATGATGACCCTATCTAAAATAGCCTCCTCATCCCATTCCACTCTATCCTCTTACCACGTTTTATTTTTTTATCATGCAACTTATCACAACTGACCTGGTATTATGCAACCATTTGTTTGTTTATTGTCTGTAAGCTCCAAGGCATGGGCCTGCGCTATATCTGTCAGTTTCATTACTGAATTTAAAGCACCCAGAAATATGCCTGGCACATAGCAAGCACTTGAGAAATATCTGTTGAATTAATAAATGTATGTATGGTGGTCTCAGGTAAATCAGAATAATGCTAAATTCAGAAAAAATAAATTGACCCTTTATATTTGCAAACTGAAAAACACATGGTTAAAATAATGCCACTCAGTATTTTGTGTATGTTTCCAAAACAAAGAAATGATAAATGTTTGAGGTGACGGATATTTCAATTACTTTGATTTGATCATTGTACATTGAATGATTGTATCTAAATATCACATTACACCATAAAAATAAACAACTATGTATCTATAAAAAATAAAAAGTTAATAAAATAAAATAGTGCCACTTACAAAAACAAAATTGGGTTGGTGGGAGTGGGGGTCGGTGGGAGAGGCCTTTTCTAGATTAAAAAATAATTAATAGTGCAACCTCTATGGAAAATAGTATGGAGATTCCTCAAAAAACTAAAAGTAGACCTGCCATTTGATACCAAAATCCCACTATTGGGTATTCACCCAAAGGAAAAAAAGTCATTTTATCAAAAAGACACTTACACTAGAATGTTGATTGCAGCACAATTCACAATCACAAAGATATGGAATCAACCCAAGTGCCCATCAATTTATGAGTGGACTAATGAAATGTGGTATATGAATATCATGGAGTACTGCTCCACCATAAAAAAATGAATTAATACCTTTTGCAACAATCTGGATGGAACCGGAGATCACCCTTCTAAGTGACGTACCGCAAGAATGGAAAAACAAACACTACATGTACTCACTGTTAAATTGGAACTGACTGATCAGCACTCATGTGCACAGGTGGAAGTAAAACTAAAGAGAAATCGTGCAGGTGGCTGGGGAAAGGAGAGGATGGGTGAAATCATACCTAACGGGCACAATGTACACTCTCTGGGTGATGGGCACAATTATAATTTTGACTCAAGCAGTACAAAAGCAATCCATGTAACCAAAACATTTGTAGCCCCATAATATTCTGAAAAAAATAATTCGTGATCTCAAAATTAAGTACATTCTTATAAGAAATACTTGTTTCTTCTTTCAATTCAATGATCAAATTATGTGTTAATTAAAATTATTCTATAAAAGTTATGTAGTTAGATGAAGGGATAATACTCATATGCCAATAGAGCTTACATTTAAATAAGAAATAAACATAATGGATACTAAAAATAATAATTAAGAGGCATGATTTATAAATATGAATGGAACTTCTCTGGATCGTAATCCAAACAACAAATGGTAAAAAGACATTTTTAAACAATCAGGGAAATTTGAATAGGTGCTGCATATTGAATGATAAAGAATGATGTATTATTGACTTTTTAGGTAGGATGATTTTTTTTTTTTTGAGACAGAGTCTGACTGTGTTGCCCAGGCTAGAGTGCCGTGGCGTAATCCTCGCTCACAGCAACCTCAAACTCCTGGGCTCAAGCGATCCTCCTGCCTCAGCCTCCCGAGTAGCTGGGACTACAGGCAT
>NW_012154840.1:2094422-2105555 GCF_000956105.1 Propithecus coquereli
GCTAGGATTACAGGCGTGAGCCACCGCGCCCGGCCGATGATGTTATTTTTAATGCATATGTCTCTGCTTATCTTTTCTGAGACATAAATTGAAATATTTAGGGCACAAATACCATTATGCCATAAATCTTTTAAAAATATTCCAGCTTTAAAAAACTGCTAGGGGATAGATGAGACAGATATGGCAAAGCACTGATGGTATTTGAAATTCGGCGATGAGTTCATGGAGATTCATTGTATCCCTGACCTGGAAATTTTTTTCATAAAAGGTAAAAAAGAAAAAAAAAGTGTCATTGGTGGCACAGAAGTAAGTGTATATTATCTGAACAAATTGAGTATAATCTGAAGATGAAAGGTCAATTACTTCTTGGTCTCTTGTCCTTTCCATTCTGTGATGCAATTGCTACTCTTGGAAACAAATCAAGAAATAATATTTGAATTCCAATGCTCCTGTGGCTAAGTCTACCCAAAAGAATGCAGAGAATTGAGGATTATGCAGATAATTGGAAGCAGTTTTGCTAATGTAAGGCCATAAAACCTTTTTCCTCATTATATGACTAATTTTTATTTTCCTTTATCATTGAAATTATGGATAATTGACTTTATGAGTACGCCACAGGCCTGGTAGGTGCTGCATGAATAACAAACACTTCTGGTATTACTATATCCAAGTCATCTCTACGCTAAGGGATTATTGGAAATTTCTTCCTATCGAAATTTTTAGTTTATTGATTTTTTAATAATTAGAAATTGCATTTTACCAGCATTTGACATTAAAGGGAAAAGGAGGAGAAGGAAGATAACTTGACTTTCCTGAACATGAATTCTCTGTAGTGATGAGACAGTCTGTATAGTTTGTGTATCCAAATGAATGCTATTTCTCTATGTAGTTACTCTGGGACGTAACATGATATTTTCGGAGTCCACATTTCTTTGGGATTGTCCTCAGTGTCTAAATAAAATATTTCTAATATGATCAATAGGGCAAATACTCAACATTATTTTGATTTCTAAAAATAAGTAGCAGTTATTTAGGGTCATGCCCAGTGAATAAGATGGATAATCAAATTTACTGATTGATATTTTAGTAAAAGCCAAATGCTACTGTAAATAAATTAAGCTTATAATCTCATGTGTCATGTAAACTAAGTAGATGGACATACCCAGGACTTAGCTGTTAGCAAAGGTGTGGAATTGCTTAATGATTAAGGATGATGTGGGGGAGTAGGATTTCAACATTCTTTTTGACCCCTATTCTAAAATCCCACCTCCTCTTATCTGAATATCTATGAACCAGTGTGAACAAGGATGTGGCTGAGAAAAACAATGCAGAACTATAGCTGTTTCCACACTCAGCACAGGAAAAGATACCACTTTGATTTGCTTCTACTGAAGCAGTTCTGCCTCATGAGTCACATTATGTGCTGCACTCTGATTCTGCTCAAAAGAAGGTATTGTATCATATTCAGATACAATCCACATACAATAAAATTTACCTTTTAAAGAGTATAATTCAGTAATTTTTAGTCTATTCACAACTATTAATCACTATCTACTTCCAAAACATTTGGCTGACTTCTTTCACTTAGCATAAAGTTTTATCCATATTGTAGCATGCATCAGTACTTCATTTCTTTTTTATGACTGAATAATAATATTTTGTATGGAGGTGTAAACAAAATGTATCATGTTCTGTTTATCCATTCATCAGGTGATGGACATTTGAGTTAGTTCTACTCTTTGGTTATTATGAATCGTGCTGCTATGAACATTCTTCTCCAAGCTTTTATATGGACATACGTTTTCAATTCTCTTTGAGATATATATATATATATATATATATATCTAGGAATGGAGTTAGTAGGCCATATGGTAACACTATGGTTAACTTTTTGAGGAACTGTCAAATTCTTTTCCAAATTGGCTGTACTATTTTACATTCCTATCAGTTATATATAAGAGTTCCAGTTTCTCCTCATCCTCCTCAACACTTCCCATTGTCAGTCTTTTTGACCAGAAACATCCTAACTTATGCTATATGATAGCTCAGTGTGGTTTTGATCTGCATTTCCTTGATGACTAATGATGTTGAGCCTCTTGTCATGTGTTTTTGGCTATTTATAAATCCTCCTTAGAGAACTAGCTATCCAGATCCTTTCCTCATTTTTATAGGGTAATTTTTCTTTTTATTGGTGAGTTGTAAGAGTTGTTTATATATTTTGGATACAAGTTCTATGTGACATATATATCTTATAAATATTTCTTCCATTTCATACATTCTCTTTTGACTTTTTTGATGGTGTCCTTCATACCAAAATAGTTTTTAATTTTTATGAAGTCCAATTTAATTTTTCTTTTGTCACTTGTGTTTTTGGTGTCATATCTAAGAAACCCTTGATTAACCCAAGGTCAAGAAAGTTTAGTCTTATGTTTCCTTCTAAGAGTTTTATAATTTTATCTTTTATATTTAGGTTTTTTATCCTTTTTGAGTTAATTTTGTGCATTATGTGAGGTAAGGGTCCAACTTCATTGTTTTGCATGTGGACATACAGTTGTCCTGGCACAATTTGTTGAAAAGACTATTCTTTTCCTCATTCAGTGGCCTTGGTGTCTTTGTTGAAATCAATTTACCCTACATTTAATGGTTTATCTCTTGACTATCAATTTTCTTCCATTGGTCTATATCTCTATCCCTATGCCAGTACCACCCAGCCTTTATTATCATGGCTTTGCAGTTAAATTTTGAAATTGAGAAATGAGTCCTCTAATTTTTTTCTTTTGCAAGATTGTTTGGGCTATTCTGGGTCTATTGCTTTTCCATATTAATTTTAGGATCATCTTAATCAATTACTGCAAAAGAGCCAGCTCAGATTTTGATAGAAATTGCATTGAATCTGCAGGTAGATTTGAGGAGTATTATCATCATAATATTAAATCTTCTCATCCATGAAAATGGGATGTTTTCCATTTATTCGTATTTTTAAAAATTTCTTTCAATGGTATTTGGATAATGTATTACTGATAAAATGTCCTTAAAGAGGATAGTGCTTTGTAGCTTATAAAGATTTTTCACACTTTGTCTCATTTAATGTTGGAATCAATTATTAATATGCAGGGCAAATAATGAATGGCTTGCCAAAATTTATGTGGGGATTTAATAACAGCCAAAACTTTAATCCCATGACTAACTTCTCTACTCTTTCCATACGCTTTGCCATCAAGCTTAAGAAGTGCCTCAGTTCTTGTCCATTTGGATTTACCCCTCAACTCATCCTCCACCTCATCACCCTACAGACACTAGAATTGTGGTCCCTTAAAAGCTTTGCTTATTTAAACCTTGAGACCCTGAAATATTTAAAAGTGAAGTTAGGATGTTCTGTACAGTTTTGTAGTGCAATTACAAACATGGAGTGATAAGATGATGGAGGCAGGGGCTGAATTCAAAGGGAAATATACTTGATTATTTATGATGATATTCAAATATTAAGCAAGTTTCCATGCTTCCAGTGTATCAGCGTAGCAGTGGTCCCAGGATTCAGTCACATGAATATCATTCATGTTCACAGTTGAAATCTCTAGGATCTGAGGCAGCTACATTAGTATGAGATGACAATGAGAAAGGATTGTATTTTTTATTATTTATATATGTCATTATATTTATGACTTTTTAAATGACTTTGGTCACAATTTTGAAATGTTTTGATATCTTACTCTTCCTAGTTCTCTGACTTTCAGGCACCTCATTAAGACATTAGGTCCTAAAAAGTTTAGTTTAGTTTGGTTATTCCAAGTGATCCTTAAAAAGTTCCATACAGATATGTCAGTGTTAGCATCTCTCTTTTTAATTGTAAATGGTCTGTTTCTGCTGTTGTGAATATTTTGTAGAAAATTACAGGCACTTTGTGGGGATTTCTAAACAATAAATCACCACAGGGAACAGGAGTAGATGTTAAAGAATTTACTTTTAATTCAAATACTAACAATAGTCAAATGGAAGAAAGCTCTTTATTTAGGAAAAACAGGATGGCAAAAGGGGAAGGGTTATTGAGCTGTGTAAAGAAGAAACTTTATCTGACTGCAACCAAATCAGATGAGACAAAACTGTGCAGTTTGTCTGACTTGCCATGGCTCATCAACATAGTCATGCCACACAGCAGGGATCAGGAAATCCAGGCTCCATGATACATGCTCTACAGAAAATATCAAGTGATTCAGCTGGGCCAGCTCTATATGCAACAGCTGGTAGATATGATACTTTCTTTTGAGAAATGATGAAAAGACTACCCTCGAGTTCTTGAGAGCACTGTCATGGAGTACATTTGTACCAGGGATTGGCATAACAAAAGTAGGTTTCAGGGAAAGTAGTGGGAGTGGGCAGAGACAATACTTAAGGGATATTAAAAAGCAAAGTCACCATTTTGACAGAGATCATACAATTCATTCATTCATCCATTCATTTTGCAAGATTTACTTAATAAGTATTTCTTGAGCAATTCCTTTGTTCAGGACACTGAGAGAAATCTGAAGAAACATAAAATACAAGTTCTACACTTAAGGAGTGTAAGTTTAGTGGGAAAGACAGATTAACTCTAATAACAAAGGGAAGTGATATTTAACCCTGTGACTCATTTTTAAAGGGCCTAGATTGAGCCATGTCATCTCTAAAGTCGTTTTTAAATCTAAAATTCTGTCTCTGTGATTTTAAATATTCAAATAGGAGAACAGCATGTTACTAGAGCATAGAGGAGGGAGGGAGAGGGTAATATTAATTATGACTAGAAAGATTCAGGAATTTCATAGTAAAAGTACTGTTTGATTTAGACCTTTAGAAATGAGTGTTGCTAGGTAGAGCAGGTGGGAGTGGGAGACTTTCCAGTATAAAGAAACAACACAGTAAAAAGCTTTAGGATAGCAAAGAACTTACTTTCTTTGAAAAGAAAACACAATTTAATCATCAATCATAAATAAATAATAAAACTTCAAGGTTAAAATTCATTTCATTTTGGTTTAACAATTATCCTTACATGTGCTGAAATTAATTTCTACTTTCTTCCTGCACTATTTACACTTCATTTTGAATATTTTTGTTTAGAGCTCTGTTTATTGTTTCCATAACGCTATTTGTTTCACAATTCAGTATTTACATATTTCATTTTATTTACATTCCAAGACAGGCCTTGTCTTAAGTCCAAATGCTGGATTGAAGGTGCATTATTTAAATGTCTCTGCCAATTGGACAAAGAATATGAAAATTCTAAAGTGCATGAAAAATACCTCTCACACATACAGAAGCCCTAAGAAAATACTTTAGTATTTGAAGAAAATTGAGAATTTAATCTGACTGAGGTCCCTATGCATAACTATTACTGAGTGTCTATGCTGCATGTACAAGATCTTGTGCTACGTGCTGAAAAGGAGGGCTCTGATTTTAGAGCGTCCAGGAGACGGTCTAAGAGCCAAAAACATAAACAAGCCCGTGGCAAGACAATGCCCTGCATAATATAAATAAAAGTCATAAAAGCATACAGAAAACAAATTTTTATGAGATCTCACCAGTTAGAAATGAAGATCCTATTATGAGCATTACAGACTACCACTGGAACAAAAGTCATGAAGTCTGACAACTTTGCACGACAAAAAGTCACCCTTATAATTTTGGTGCTTAGAATTTTTCTTTTGTTCTTTCCTTCCTTCCTTTCTTGCTCCGTTCCTTCCTTCCTCCCTTCTTCCCCTCCTTTCCTCCTTCTTTCTTTCTTTCCTTTCTTCCTCTTCCTTCTGTCTTTCACTTTCTTTTCGTTTCTATTTCTCTCACTGAAACTGCATTCACTCATCTATACGTCACTTTTAGAGCTCTTTTCATTTCTATGAATACTTCTGCTCATCCTCCTCCCTCCCATTTTCATCACCTTTTTGAGGCCAATGCCATGATTTGCTACTCAGATACAGTTTTCCTATCATTATTCACTTTTAATTAACTTTACAAATTCCATTTATTTCGAAAATTTAAGTTAATTTTTTTCTAGCATATCGTCTTGTATATAGTGGGTTTGACTTTGTTTGCCATTTAATTTGATATTTATAGACATGATGAGGAAAGACAACTGCTATACGAAGAATTGACTTTAGAAGTATTGGATTTTATTTTAATGAATCTTTCCCTAATCTTGCCACAGAACCTAAAATTAAATCCATAATAAATATTTTAAAAGACTGGGGTCAGAACTTCATTTTCATGACAAATATGAGCACAATTATTTTGTCTTACCCCAATCAAGTCTGGATATGAAATACATATGTACCTTGTCAGAAATATTTTTACAAGTAACATGGAATATTGGGGAGAGCATGTGTGTGTGCTTTGTTTTTCAGAAAGTCATAAAAAACTGGTATGGTATTATTTCATCTTGATTCGTGAATAAGTTTTGTCTGTTACAGCTTCATACTTCATGGTGTCGAGTTTCCTCATGCATGAAGTTGGACATCTTATCTGAGGTTTCACATTCTCTAACTCTAAGAGGAGGCTCGTTATCAGTCCATAGTGTTTGTATTTTTTTTCTTGCTACAAATTTCACATAATTGAAAGCATTTCCAAAATGTTGCCACTACCAGTTGATTGAAGTATTTCTATGTTTGACAGAGCAGACAGGTTTAAAGCAAAAGAACTAAGGTGGCCTCTAGGCTCTTCAACACTGTTTCAAACCTTGGTTTTTCAGACTATCTTTCATTTAGAAGATCACATATTCTTAAGCATGGATAATCTTCACTTTGTAGTAGAAATACAGTTTTGAAAATTTCCTTAAAGTTAATCCCCGTATTTGTTTCATGTCTAAAGATCAAACAACTGCTAACTTCAAAATTACCTGGCTAAAAGCCATTAACAAGAAGCTCATAGCCAAGGATACCTCATTTCCCAAATCAAACCAAGGCACAGATCTTACAATGAGGTAGAATAATTGCAATTTACTCTGTGCTAGAAAATCTATAATGTATAGGTAGTAATCATGGCCAATGTCAGCATCTAACACAGTGACTTCTCTCTTTTTTCTTAACATATAATTACCCCCATTAAATTTAAATTAAACAATTTTACTGAGAACCTCTTATCATGGCAACACTGTGCTAGGCACTGTTGGGCATACAAAGAATTACAACAAATGACTCATTTAATGGTTCATTACAATTAACAAAACTTTCATCTCTCTATCTATACATAGATATGTAGATATAGTTTACATATATATATGTATATATAACCACATCTACTTCTCCTAGTAACTTGTGAAAACATCAGGAGGGAATTTCTATTGTATAAGAGTCAAAAGAAATTAACTGATATGTGTAAAGTTACATAGCAATTATTTGTGCTCAAGTACAGGTTTTTAAACTCACAAGCCAGTCCTCTTTCCACTCTGCCTTTAGCATAAGACAGTATAGGTGAATTTAGGAGGTTTATAATCTACACTGAGAATAGTTAAATAACAACATACTAAAATAATATTGCAACATAACAATAGAGAAGCTGTGAAAGGCAGTAGATTAGAGAATAACTCTAAAGGCTGAGAATTAATCAACATAATCCCAAAGAAAAATATTGACATACTGAACTCCACAAAAATATAAAACTTCCGTAAAACCAGAGAAAAACCTTTAAATGCTAAAAATAAATAATGGACCAAGAAAATTTAGCAGCAAAAATGACAGACAAAAGACTACTGTTAGTAGTCTTTATGAACAGCCCATAGAAATTAAAACAAAGACATTAAGATCCTAATAGATAAACGGGCATGTAACATGAAGAGACAATTTATAAAAGAGGATATAGTAGTAAATCAACATGTGAAAAAGTGTTACTACTATAGTGTTTGAAGAAATAGAAAAACACAAAGAGATACTATTTAGAATAATATATAAGGTTTAAAATTAGGGGGCAATATACCAAATTGATCTATGTATAAAACTATTGCAATTTTAAATTGTTAGTGGCAAATGAGCCATAACATTATACAAATTCTTTTCCTCAAAAATATCATTTCTGGAAATTTATTCTAAGGAATTCGTCTAAACATAGGGAAAATTTTATACATAAAACATTAATCAAAACATTACCTGTAATAACAAGAGGATCAGGGCAGCAACCCAAGTATGTAACAATAGGGGAATGCTTAAATAGTGTGATGCAGGCATACCAGAGATTGTTACAAAACTATTAAAAATAATTTGTCTGAAGATGGTAGCAAAAAGGAAAAAATACTTATGAAACATTATTAGTTGAAAAAAGAGCATCCTGTCTGCTATGAAAATATTCATAAACATGGCAAAAATTGAATATAAAAACAGCAATAAGTATTAGAAATTTTGCTGATTCCCTTGTGCCAGGCTTAGCTATGTCTACTCCATTTCACCCATATATTCTCCTTTAATAATCACAACAATCCTGGAAAGTAAGATTGTTATTTTTCCCATTTTCTAGATGATAAAATTGAAACTTGGAGATGATAAGCACTAGTTCAAGGTCACAAAGCATATAAATGTTGATACACTGAACACGAAACCTATGCTTTCAAAACCACCAAGTTTTCAGTTTAGGAATGGGGGATTCTGGGTCAGTTTCTCCACCATACAGTTCTCCCCACTTCTCAAGGATTTCTTTCATGTTGTATTATTTCTATAATGAAAAATTACAAATACAGGATTTAATAAGAAATGTGGCAGTTGAAGATCTATGATCAAGTGGATAATTGTTCAAGAAATTCAAAGAGAGAGAGAGATCACTTTAGGTTTAGTGGCTTGAAAATGCTTTAAGAGAAAAGTAAAATTGGAAGTGAACTAGGAAGTGTGACTGGAGGTTGCTACAGGTAAAGGCAGTAAGATTCGGTATTCCCAAGGAGGTACAAAGACTTAAGCAAAATCTTGGTAGTAGCAGTGGGAACTACAAGCTGTGTTTAGGGAATAGTTAATAAACCTGTTTGACTGGAGGGAAGGATGTGTGTGAGGTGTCAGGGAGCAGTGAAAGTGAAGGCCTGAGAAGGGAAGTTGGGGCCAAAGTATGAGGTGGTTTTAATTTTAAGGCAAAGGGTTCTTTGTAAATTCTGGATATTAGCCCTTTATCGGATGTATAGTTTGCGAATATTTTCTCCTGTTCTGTAGATTATCTATTTGCTCTATTGATCATTTCCTTATCTGTGTAGAAATGTTAATTTAATCTAACCCCATTTATTTATTTTTTTGTTGCTGTAATTGCCATTGGGGCCTTAGTCATAAATTCTTTGCCTAGGCCAATATCTAGAAGAGTTTTTCCTACATTTTCTTCTAGAATTCTATGGTTTCATGCCTTATATTTAAGTCTTTTATCCATCTTGAATTAATTTTTGTGAATGGTGAGAGATATGGATCCTGTTTCATTCTTCTGCATATGGCTATCCAGTTTTCCCAGCACCATTTATTGAATAGGGCTTCTTTACTCCAGTGTATATTGTAGTCTACTTTGTCAAAGATCAGTTGTCTGTATATGAATGATTTTATATCTGGGTTCTCTGTTCTGTTTCACTGGTCTATGTCTCTATTTTTTTGTCAATACCATGCTATTTTGGTTACTAGAGCCTTGTAGTATAGTTTGACGTCTGGTAATGTGATGGCTCCAGATTTGTTCTTTTGGGTTAAGATTGCTTTGCTTTCTCAGGCTCATGTCTAGTTCCAAATAAAGTGTAGAATTATTTTCTATAAATTTGTGAAATATGAAATTGGTATTTTGATGGGAAATGCATTGAATCTGTAAATCACTTAGGGTAGTGTGGGCATTTTAACAATGTTGATGCTACTGATCCATGAGTGTGATGTGTTTTTCCATTTGATTATGTCATCTGAGATTTCTTTCCTCAGTGTTTGTTTTGTAGTTCTCTTTGAATAGATCTTTCACCTCCTTGGTTAAGTATATTCCTAGAAATTTTATTTTCTTCATAGCTATGGTAAATGATATTGAGTCTTTAAATTGATTCTCAGCTTGATTGTTAATGGTGCATAGAAATGTTACTGATTCATGTACATTGATTTTGTAACCTGAGGCTTTACTGAATTTATTTATCAATTCCAGAAGTCTTTGTGGAGTAGTTGGGGTTTTCTGGATATAAGAACGTATCATGAGCAAAAAGCGATAGGTTGACGTCCTTTTTCCTGATTTGGATACCCTTTATTTCTTTCTCTCAGCTGATTGCTCTGGCTAGGACTTCCTGCACTATGTTTAATAGAAGTGATGACAGTGGACACCCTTGTTTTGTTCCAGCTCTTAGGGGGAATAATTTCAACATTTCCCCATTCAGTATGATGTTGGCTGTGGGTTTGTCATATATGGTTTTTACAATTTTGATATATGTTTCTTCTATGCCTAGTATGTTGAGGGCTTTTTTAAATTTTTTTTTTAATTTCAGCATATTACAGGGATACAAATGTTTAGGTTATATATATTGCCTTTGCCCCAACCAAGTAAGAGCTTCAAGCGTGTCCATCCCCAGACAGCACGCACCACACACATTATGTGTATATATACCCATCCCCTCCTCACCCCTCCCATCTGCCTGACACCTGATGAATGTTATTACTATATGTACACTTAAGTGTTATCAGTTAAAACCAATTTGATGGTGAGTACACGTGGTGCTTGTTATTCCATTCTTGTGATACTTCACTTAGTAGAATGGGTTCCAGCTCTATCCAGAATAAGAAAAGAGGTGCTATATCACCATTGTTTCTTAAAACTGAATAGAACTCCATGGTATAGATATACCACGTTTTATCAATCCACTCATGCATTGATGGGCACTTGGGTTGTTTCCACATCTTTGCAATTGCGAATTGTGCTGCTATAAAAATTCGAGTGGAAATATCTTTTTTATAGAATGTCATTTGTTCCTTTGGGTACATGCCCAGTAATGGGATTGCTGGATCAAATCATAGTTCTACTTGTAGCTCTTTGAGGTATCTCCATATTACTTTCCACACAGGTTGTAACATTTTGCAGTCCCACCAGCAGTGTATAATTATTCCTATCTCTCCACATCCATGCCAACATTTATTGTTTTGGGACTTTTTGATAAAAGCCTTTCTCATTGTGGTTTTGATTTGCATTTCTCTAATGATT
>NW_012154840.1:2106710-2142725 GCF_000956105.1 Propithecus coquereli
TTAAAAGAAGGCTTTCTCACTGGAGAAAAGTGATATCTCATTGTGGTTTTGATTTGCATTTCCCTGATGATTAGAGATGTTGAGCATTTTATCATATGTTTGTTGGCCATTAGTCTATCTTCTTTTGAAAAGTTTCTGCTCATGTCCTTTGCCCACTTTTTGATAGGGTTGTTTGATTTTTTCTTGATGATTTTCCTGAGTTCTATGTATATTCTAGTTATCAGCCCTTTATCAGATGTGTAGCATGCAAATATTTTCTCCCATTCTGTAGGTTGTCTGTTTGCTCTCGATAGTTTCCTTGGCTGCTCAGAAGCTTTTTAATTTGATCAGGTCCAATTCATTCATGTTTTCTGTTGCTGTGATTGCCTTTGGGGTCTTCTTCATAAATTCTTTTCCTAGGCCAATGTCTATAAGGGTTTCTTGAACATATTCTTCTAGAATTCATATAGTTTCATGCCTTAGGTTTAAGTCTGTTATCCACCATGAGCTGATTTTTGTGAGAGGTAAAAGGTGTGGATCCTGTTTCAGTCTTCTACATGTGGCTATCCAGTTTTCCCAGCACCATTTATTGAATAAGCATTCTTTTCCCCAGTGTATTTTTTTTTGTCTGCTTTGTCAAAGATTAAATGGCTATATGAGGATGGTTTTATATCTGAGTTTTCAGTTCTGTTCCATTGGTCTATGTCTCTGTTCTTGTGCCAGTATCATGCTGTTTTGGTTACTATAACCTTGTAGTATAGCTTGAAGTCTGGTAAATTGATGGCTCCCAATTTGTTCTTTTCGCTTAAGATTGTTTTTGCTATATGGGGTCTTCTTTGGTTCCATACAAAGAGTAGAATTATTTTTTCTAGATCTGTAAAAAATGATGTTGGTATTTTAATAGGGATCACGTTGAATCTGTAGATCACTTTGTGTAGTATAGACATTTTAACAATGTTGATTCTGCCAACCCATGAGCATGATATGGTTTTCCACCTGTTTACATCCTCTGCTATTTCCTTCCTCAGTGTTTTGTAGTTGTCCCTTTAGAGGTCTTTTACCTCCTTAGTTAAATATATTCCTAGGTATTTTATTTTCTTTGTTGCTATTGTGAAGGTTATTCAGTCTTTGATTTGGTTCTCAGTTTGATTGTTGTTGGCGTATAGGAATGTCACTGATTTATGTATATTGATTTTGTAACCTGAGACTTTGCTGAATTTTTTTATCAATTTCAGAAGTCTCATGGCAGAATTTTTGGGGTTTTCCAGGTATAAGATTGTATCATCAGCAGAGCGATAGTTTCACCACTTCTGCCCCCATTAGGATGCACTTGATTTCCTTCTCTTGTCTAATGGTTCTACCTAGGGCTTCCAATACTGAACAGAAGTGGTGATAGATGGCAACCTTGTGTGTTTCCAGTTCTAAGTGGGAATGCTTTCAATTTTTCCCTACTGAGTATCATGTTCGCTGTGGGTTTGTCATATATGGCTTGTATCATTTTTAGGTAAGTCTAGTCTATGCCTATTTTCTTAAGTGTTCTTATCATAAAGTGGTGCTGAGTTTGTCAAATGCTTTTTCTGCTTCTATGGAGAGAATCATGTGGTCTTTGTTTTTGCTTTTATATATGTGGTGAATTACATTTATAGATTCGCATATGTTGAACCATCCCTGCATCTCTGGGATGAAGCCCACTTGTTTAGGGTTTTTATCATGAAAGGGTGTTGGGTTTTGGACTGCAAATTCATACAACCTCTATGAAAAACAGTATGGAGATTCCTCAAAGAACTAAAAGTGGACCTACCATCTGATCCAACAATCCCACTATTGGATATCTACCCCAAGGAAAAAATGTCATTTCATCAAAACGATACCTGTAGGCCAGGCGCGGTGGCTCATGCTTGTAATCCCAGCACTCTGGGAGGCCGAGGCAGGTGGATCACTCAAGGTCAGGAGTTCGAGACCAGCCTGAGCAAGAGCGAGACCCCATCTCTACTAAAAAAAAAATAGAAAGAAATTATCTGGACAACTAAAAATATATAGAAAAAAAATTAGCCGGGCATGGTGGTGCATGCCTGTAGTCCTAGCTACTTGGGAGGCTGAGGCAGTAGGATCGTTTGAGCCCAGGAGTTTGAGGTTGCTGTGAGCTAGGCTAACGCCACGGCACTCACTCTACCCAGGGCAACAGAGTGAGACTTTGTCTCAAAAAAAAAAAAAGACACCTGTACTCGAATGTTTATTACAGCACAATTCACAAGTGTAATGATGTGGAATTTACCCAAGTTCCCATCATTCATGAGTGGATTACCAAAATGTGGTACCAGTATTAGTACCATGGAGTACTAGTCAGTCATAAAAAGGATGGATTAATGTCTTTCACAACAATTTGGATGAAACTGAATACCATTACCCTAAGTGAAGTATCTAGAGAACAGAAAAACAAACACTGCATGTACTCACTATTAAATTGGAGGTAACTGATGAGCACACATGTGCACGGCAGGACATAAAACTCAGTGGAAATAAAGCTGGGTGGGGGGTAGGGCAAGGAGGGGATGGGCCAAAACCTGCCTAACAGGTACAATGAACACTATTTGGGTGATGGGCACACTTATAGCCATGACTCAAGAGTTGCAGAACAAATCCATATAACCAAAAGCATTTGTACTCCCTTAATATTATGAAATAAAAAATAATAATTTTAAGGCAAAGGTGTTTTGCCTTGTTCACAGGAGCAATGGAGAACCACTGAGGATGTTTTGCTTCTGTTTCTATGTCTTTAAAGCAAATTACATTTCCAAAAGATTGTTATGATAGTCAAAGATAGACAGGAGCAGACAGAGAGAACACTCAAGGAGCATTCAAAGTAACCCAAGGGTGAGCTGATAGGAGGCTGCAGTGAGGATAGCAGTGTAGCAAATGGAATGGAACAGATGCGAGAGATATTGTCCAAGAAGACTTGGCAGAATATGGTGACTGATTGGATATGGGATGAGGAAGAGGAAAGGCATTGTTTTATTTCCTAACAGTCTTTCCCACAACCCCACACAAGTGCTAAATGCCATTGGCTCCTACTTTCAGTTCAGATGATTTGAATTGATTTTTGTGCTTGTTTTTTCTCCCAAGCATTTCACAATGCCTTCTGAGATAATTAAAGACCCCTAAAGTGTGGCAAAGCCAGTCACCATTCTTATCAAATGATTATTTATTACTCCTAGCTCCCTAGTTAATATGTATCGACTTTAAGCTAAACTCCAGCATATGGAGAGTTAGCATTAAGGAAGAAAGAAGTAAATTATATTGTAGGAACACGGATTCACATCACCTCATTTTGCATTGCATAAAACTGAGGCCCTAAGAGGGTTCCTGACTGGAGAGCTTGCTGCCTGAGTTTTCCCAGTATTCTTTGCTTGGCAAAACTCATTTTTCATAGCAGCATTTTCCTCCAAAGTTTCTAGGTTTCCCTACTCTCATTAGGAGTGACAGTCTTCAATGTGACTAGAGGGTGACAGTTTCCTTAGCATATAGCATGGAACTTAGCCAAGGAGTGTCTTTTATGATGAACGAGGTCCTGGTTTCTACCAGAAACATTATCACATAATATATCAGTTTTATGTCAAATGTTCTGAAGTTTTTATAGTCTTTCCATTCAATGTTTTGAAGCCTCTTGTCACAAGACCTTTTAAAAATATGACCAGAAGGCATTTAAAGGGATTGACGTAATGATTTATAAAACCACCTTCCTGGATCAGGCATGAAAAACAAGAACATGTAAACCAAAACATTTACTTCTGTGAAAGTTGCTGTTACAACTCAGTAATAAATAGATGTACAGTCAACAAGTGAACATTCAAAGAACAACTTTGAATTTGTATCTCTAACTTATGTGATCCATCAACTAGTGTCATATTAACAAAGCTTTAGAACACAGCCTCAGGTCAAGGTGGATATGACATGGGTTCTTTCCATGTAGTCACCATGTAGCCAGGGTGTCTTAACCTAGACAGGGAGTCAGCAGGCTCTGTGAGGATGAGGGGAGTAAAGGGGTGTAGAAGGGTGGAAGTGAAGAGCACCCAACAGAAGGAGAGGGGAAAAAATCCCCAGATGTTTTCTAGTGAGCACTGCAGACAGAGTAATGTTAGATGCCTATTGGTGATTATGGCAGCACCTGTGCTTACTGTGACCCAGAGTAAATCATCACTATGTCACACTGGATCAGCCTTCAAGGCAAGACTGCAGATTCTAATAACTGTCCCTCACACCTGTTCATTTCTTGTCACCAGCCAGCCTCTGGGAAACTCTTTTTGTGTGTGTGTGTGTGTGTGTTTGCCCAGCTATGGTTATCAGTCATGCTGAAAAAAAATGTTATTAAAATAAAACAACAACAAAAAAAACCTTTCATACAAATTATAGTCTTCACTGGTGCCAGACGCTGGGGGAATAAACAAATTAAAAAAACAACAACAAACTTTGTACCAAGAGAAATTTTCTCTCTCTCCAAGAGAAAAAAAAACTAGTTATGGAAAAAAAGAAAATAATATACCATTGGCAAAGGCATTTATTATTATTTTTTGTTTGATAATCTGTGAAAAAGGTTTTTGTGGAGGAGGGATATAAGTTAATCATCAGTAACCGCTGGGTCAGAGAGAGACTAAACCTCTGAAGTTGCATAGTGCACTAGACATAGCCATGTGTGGCTGAGAAAAACAGGGGCTTCCAGCTTCCCTTTCCTGATAACTGACTGGAAGTACCCCTCCACTGAGCAGCCAGAGAGGGAATTAAACCAAGTTTCTAAGGTTCCTGCAAGCTGTGACATTTTGTGATTCTATGAGGTTTCATTCTTTTTAACTTTGTTTTCAAAAGAGCAAATCCTTCAAATGTTGCTATTTTGGTAGTGCTTTTTCCGAGGTGGCCAATAAGAAGGCCCAAGTATGTTTGTAGTATAACAATAATATTATCTTTATGTAGATGTTTGGTCATGTCAGGACCTTCAATTGGGGGTTTGGGATCTTTTTTGTGTAATTGGGAGTCAATAGAACTCCCAATTTAGACTTTTTGACCCAAATTTCTTTCTTCTATCCCTAAAATATACACACACATTTGGAGAAAATTATATTGATGAATATTAGGAAGCCAGCAAGAAATGGGAGGATGGTAGAGAAGCAGAAGCATATGCTCCCAGATTTTCTAATACAAAGTACATACTGGGAAATTAAAAATCCCTAATGGCTAAGCAAACACCCTTTTTACAGGTGGTAAGGCCATAAAATTGTGAGCAGATTTAGCTCTGCTGACTCTTGCCATAATGGAAAAAATATCACATAAAGACTAGGGGGCCCGGATATGTCATTCAACATCCCAGTCAATGTGTAGAGAGAACAAATATCAAGCATAAGTCACACAAGCAGCAGGCAGGACATACAGAGCTCTGTAGTTCTGATGAAGCTCTCTTCATCACAACTTCCAAAGCCGCTTAAAATGCAAACAGGCACTGGGAGTGAGTCCTGGAGTACTGTTAGGGCCCTCAGTGATTGAAATGAGGCTTGTTTACACATGAAGAAAGCCTACCCTATGTACTCCCTGGGCAGGCAGTATTCGGAGGGAGGAAAAGCCAGGGAGAAGCAAGCTGGAAAGAAAAGGGGCATACAATGATTCTTGGTTGGAATATGTCTAGAGAGAGGAGGAAAACGAGTGAACTGGGATTTCATTATGCCTTGAGGCCAATTGCTCCCCCTACACACCCTCAGAGACATTCCTCTAATTTTATAGTGAATGCCAGTGAATAATCAGGAATTGCTAGGTTGGTTGTGGGGGGAAAGTGGGAGGGTCTGTCTAATGGTAAGCATATAGAAAGGCGAAAAGCTGCCAACCTTCTGATAAAATAGTATTATCTCCCAAATAAGTCACAAAGCAAGGGAGGTAGATTTATTTTTGCATTTGGCACGGAGGCTCCAAGGTCAAAAAGAAAACAACGGTGTTATGGTATAATGGGAAAAATTTAGTGAACTGAAAAATCCCTTAGTTCCTTGGTCTTTCTATTAAATAACATTCTACCAGGAGGTTCCAGTCATTTCTCTGAAGTTTTTAAGATAAATTTAGTAGCCAAAATCTGGTAAAATAGCATCAAATCAGGCCTGCTGTTAGCCCTACTCTGATCTTGTTCCCCAGTTTTTCATACCCCATACATCCCAGGATTGGGTCCCTATCTTATTCCCCTATCCTTATTAATACTCTAGTTCTCTAAATTTAGGGCTATTAACTTTTGGCCTAATGGAAAGCGCAACATATAGGGACTAAGGGGCCAAGGCCCATTATTTAATAACCCAGTTGATGTACTGATTGAACAAATGTGAGTTACATAAGCAGCTAGTCTTCATGAACTGTTCCCAGGCTTCTCCACTCCTGATCTCTGATTTCTACTGTTTTACTCCTCTGACATTCTACTTACATGTCCTTATTTCCACTGTTTACTTTGGACTCTTCCTAAATCCACTGTCCTTCCCTAGCAAGTTTGTCCTTCAAAGAAAAGATTCTGAAAATGCTACAAAATACTCTTTCTTTGATTAATACATAAGATATCACAATAGTAATATATCCCTGTTCCCATAATACCAGTTCTTATTCTGATTACTGGTTGAATATTAGCCTGTGTAAAGCCATGATATTCATATTAAAAGGATCGTCATATCTGCTTACCAAAGAAAGCCTTAAATTTGGGCTCTGTATGTCATCTTGGCTTCTACCAGCAGGCCTTAGCCATCTCCTTCCAAATTTACATTTATCGACTTGTAAAAAGATCTTATTTTAATACTAATATAGTTAAGTCTCTACTCAGCTAGACTGTCTCGACTTTGACAACATCCTCTTTGAGTAGAAATGTTCTTATGCCACTATGGTTAACTGTCTTAGAGACAGCTTTCTGAGGCTTTAGGTGCTTGGTCCCTACCCTATTCCTTGTCACTCAACCTATTTTCCCACTTTACTTCTCTTAGAGGTAAGGGAGAAGATTACACATTAGGTTAATTAATGTGAGCCCAAGTAAAAGGAAGATTCTCATTCCTAGGTCAGGATATTAAACACAAGCAGAAGCTATTACCAGTGTTATCTGTAGATAGTTGAAATGTTGCTACTTTTAGAAACAATCTTGATAGCTTCTCAATTTAAAGCCAAATTGACAATTTTGTGTGTTTAATTATGGCTATGATTAATAAAAGCACAATTTCTTCTTTCAAGGAAAAAATAAAACAAGGACAAAGGACAAAATTTCTTATTGTTAACAGGCTTTTACAAAACAATTTAAAAGGGTATAGTCAAAGGTTGGTTAATGGATACAAAAGTATAGCTAAATAGGAGAAATAAGTTCTAGTGTTCTATAGCACAATGGGGTGACATATTTAACAACAATTTATTGTATATTTTCAAATAGTGAGAAGAGTGGATATTAAATATCCCAATATGCACAAAAAATAATAAATGTTTGAGGTGATGGATATGCTAACTACCCTGATCTGATCATTACACATTGTCTGCAAGTATCAAAATATCATAAATATGTGTAATTATGTGTCAAAAATAATAATAAAAGCAATAATAGAATAAAAAAGAATCATTTCCTAATAAATCACATATAAAATATAGATCTCAATTTTATGTATCTTTAACTAATAGATGTGACAGTCAATTTGTGACTCAAAAAAAAACAATTTAAGAAAACAATACTGTTAAAAATGGACTGATAAAGAATCCAATGTGGGGATTTCATATGACTAAAATTGTTGGAAACTGAGGGCAAAATATTTAGTTTGTAACTTTGCTAACTTTAAATTTGAAAATTGTTTATGCATTTTTCCTGAAACCAAACACAACTGCATTTCTTCATTTCTCCATCTGAAACTGTATTTCTTGTATCAGTACTTATAAGCAAGGAGAGGGCAAATTCCTATGAATTAAAGGACCAAAGCTATTTTATGTCAATTAAAAAATCATTAATATAATGAGAATAGTTCATATACAAAATGGAAAGGTAGAAAACTTAAGTCTAAGAGGATTTCTGGATAGTTTCTCTGCTTAAAGGGTCCCAAAGTTGCAATGATTTACAGATAAGACTCCATATGATTTCATTGGAAATAATTTTTTGTTTTTATAATATAATCAACCTTTCTTTCTCCTTTCTTCCACCTTCCTTCCTTCCTTCCATCATCTTTCTTTCTATTTCTTTCTTCCTTTCGTCTTTCTCTCATTCTCCTCATCTTCCCCCTCTTCCTCTGCCAAAGACTGTAGGAGTATTGTTGTTTGTCTATTGTATAGTCATCCCCCCTTCTTCTTTCTATTTACAGGAAACTCAACTTTGTTTACCCCACAAAACTTCTTCTTTTCTCAGACTCAATAGTGAGTTTTCAATAAGTTAAGCTAATCATGGGAATTCCATTGCCCTTGCCAATGATTGATTTAAGAATGAGCATATGATACCATTTTGGCCAATGAGACACCAAGGAAAATCTGCTCAGAAATCTCTGGGAAATACCCCAGAGTCTGTGCATATAACCATTACTCTAGACTGCCTCAACGATCAGGACAGATATAAGGAGCACTGACTGTGTTCTCCTTCTAAGATATGATTGGTTTTCCTCTTGATTAATCCAGCAAGGCTAAAGTTGCCTATCTTTACTCAAACCAAAGAACATTGCCTTGACCACTGGGGCTATGCATAGCTATGCTATAATGAAAAGTAAAGTGTCTTCATGAACATATGTAAGATTTCTCTTATAGACCTTTCTCATAGTCTGCTTTAGAAATTTTCATGGTGCTGGTGTTGGTTTACATGAAATCCATTGGTAAGATAGAGGCCTCAAATAGAAAGCACTAGAGTTCATATTTTCAGACTGCTACTGATGATATATGATACTGGTGGTGAAAGGCAGGGAACACCTGTTGCATGTATCTTGAGCAGCATGGTGTGGTGGATGGAAAACTGAACTTGGAGTTCAGAGATCTGTGTTTCAGCCCAAGCTCTGCCACTTTCTAGTTGTTTGACTGTGAACAAGTCTTAACCCCTTAGAGCCTCAGTTTCTTCATCTGTGAAAAGGAGCTGATGAACTCTGCACAGATGAATATAGCTGTTTTATAGGATCAAAATAAATAAGGGTTGTAAAACCAATGCCAACCTGTACAAATGGAATGAATTGCTATTCTCTTGCAGAAGACTTTACACATCTTTAGGGAAGATAGTATCCTTAATATTTCTGTATTTTTGACATAGCACAGAGCTGTGCACATAGAAGAAGCTCAATGGAGATTTCTTAACTGGTGGATTGAAGGAATGAGATAGCATAGGTAGTATAATGTCCTCTTAATTTTCCTCTTATTTTTCCCTATTTCTTCCAAGAGAGAAAAATTGTCAATAACTAACACTTTCAGTTCAATTCAACAATTTTATTGAGTCTCCTCTTTGTAACAGGAAATGGTCTAAATGCTAAAGAATGCAAAGGTGAGTTACACAGAGGATGATAGAGGTAAAAGATAAATATATATGGTATTAGCTATAGGACAAGGCCCTATTTAAAATAGTATCGACGTATGAGCCTACTTCATTCTTTCTTGGCAAAAGTGAGTTCCAGAATCTCTGCAGTCACTACAGAAACACAGGGTCCTCAATGTGTCTCTTAGAAATGATTCTGCCTGGCCAGGAGCGGTGGCTCACGCCTGTAATCCTAGCACTCTGGGAGGCCGAGGCGGGCGGATTCTTTGAGCTCAGGAGTTCGAGACCAGCCTGAGCAAGAGCGAGACCCCATCTCTACTAAAAATAGAAAACAATAGAAAGAAATTAGCCAGACAACTAAAAATATATAGAAAAAATTAGCCGGGCATGGTGGCGCATGCCTGTAGTCCCAGCTACCAGGGAGGCTGAGGCAGGAGGATCTCTTGAGCCCAGGAGTTTGAGGTTGCTGTGAACTAGGCTGATGCCATGGCACTCTAGCCAGGGCAACACAGCGAGACTCTGTCTCAAAAAAAAAAAAAAAAAAAAAGAAATGATTCTGCCCATATTCTACCAGGAAGGCAAGCCAGGACTACAAACTCCACAGACAGCTTTATGCATAGAAAACACAATAACGAAGATGATATTAAAAAGGACTAAGAGCAATGCCAATATTGTTCTAGTTTGAGGTGCAGTATGTGATAGTAAGAATTTTATTATGATATGCCTTATACCATCAATATACAAACTACAATAGATGTGCTTTTTAGGGCTCCAGTTAAAACCTCTTTGGACGCTCAAGGTGGTAGTGTGATTTAGAGAAACTAGATTCAAGAGAAGATGCTCATTAAAATAAACACAAATAGAAAGAGAGAGACAGAGAGAGAATTTTTTTTTTGCTTCTTTGAATTTCCAATATAAACAGACAAACAATTGTAGTTACCTTTATTTTGAATTGCTGGGAAGACATTTCTAGCACAGTTGGGAGGATGGAGATTTGACATTCTAATGTTTTTCTTGCAGAGTTGTCTTTGGAAAAAATTGCTGTGTGGGTGGCAGAATCATACTTAACCCACAGTCTCAGCACATTCATCATAGTATTTGTTGAATATTCTTGTTAATCAGTCATTACAGCCTCTTCCCAGTTTTGTCCAGGTTCATAATTCCACAGAATATACTTGTCTCCTAAGTGAATTAATTTCCTGGATCATTCTTAAATATGCATTTTTCTTGTCTATGTATGCCTCATTGTTGTTCAATATCAATTCTTGGCATCAATTGAGAATTGATTTATTCTCAAACTCTTCATAAATAAACTACCAAAGAAGATACCAATGCCATTCGACTAAAAGTTTCAACCAAAAGGAGTGCTGAAAGGGAAACTGACTGAGGGTACACCAGGATAGGTCACCCTGTAGCTGCCTTGAGAGGTTTACAGAAGTGGAGATATAAGCATTTCACTGTCTAAGTAAAGGGAAAGTCTTATTAAAGCTTAATGGTCAAGGGGTAACATGAAAGAGAGGAAGGAAAAATTCTTATTTAGAATGAATGTTGGCACTTGTAATTACCTATTTTTATTTATAAATGCTATTATTCTAATCTTCTCTATTTAGTGCCATTTTTTAAATTATAAATCTCATTGCCAAGTGTGAGGAAAGAAGCCACTTGTCCTGTGTTAACTGCAACATAAACAGAACATAGGAGAAGAGATCCCTTTCTTCAAGATGTGTGGACAATATTTTTGTGTAGAATTTTTCTCAATATGGTGGAGACATTACAAGCTTCAGATGCTGAAATAAAAATTAAAACTCTGAGAAGATAATTCTCTTAACATGAAAGTCAGGAACTATAATTGATGTGTTGATGAAAAACAGCACAGAAGCTATCATACACTACAATGTTCCTTTGTGTAGGACCTCCCTTTTGCACTAGCACAGAAACATGGCAACCAAACTGAGGTATAAACAGCACCTTCTGTGAACCTTGAGTTTGACTTGGGGCATTCTCAAGCAGGATTTTCTATTCATGATCTGACTTAATTTGTTGGGAAATTACAGGAAGAAGTGAAGTATGTACCATCGACCTGACTACAAATTTAGAGCATTCTTTGTTGTGTATGCCCTCTGGCTTCCATATTATTAAGACACCATCATATTTTGAAATAGTTTAAGGCTCTTGGATATGAATAAATTGGAGTTAATTTCAAAGAAAAATAATAAGATGAAAATCAAAAACACAACTGCATTTCAAGAACAATCAAGGTGAATTAAGTGACATAAAACAACTTGTGACCTTGTGTACTTTAAGACTAAACTAGGAACAGAATTATGTTGAGCCATCAAAAAACTAAACATGATGGTAAAAAGAATATTTGGTTTAGCAATCATATATAAATGCAAGTGCTTGTACTTCTCATTGAATAGGAACCTAACTCTGAAGTCACAAAGACACCTTACTATCACTTGGTGCTAAATTATGGAGTAGCTGAACCAACTGGATATTCTCAAAAGCATTACTGGAGCTAAATTTGAATTTCTCACTTGCATTAGTCAGGACTTCTGTAAAAATCTCATCAGATAAGACATTTTAAATACTGTTTCAAAGCTCAATTTTTTAAAAACTTCCTGAAAGATAGTCTATAATAAGAATTTTTTCATAATTTAGAAAAGGTACATTGAAAGTGCAAACATTTTCACTGAATTTTTCAGTTCCCCCAAATGAGAAAAGAAAAGTGATTTTTATAAATTAGGGTGGTGCACAACTTCTCAATCGCAAAGATACGACCATATTATTGTAAAGGGATGATGGAATCCATTCTCATATTTAAGAAAATGTTCCATTTTCCTATTATCATAGCTCACTAGTCTACAGAGAAAACATTAAATAGAGAAACAAGAATCTATTCCTGAAAGCAAGTTTCTTCTGTTACCTTCAGTGGGGATCCCTACCTCTGCTCCAGGGTCAAGCTACATGTACAGGGACACAGTGGATCTAGAAAATGGCCTGGCTTTTTAAACATCTAAACCAGACTCCTGGCATTATACCCAAAAACATATGGCTGGTCAGGTCTTTGTGTAGCTGCTTCTGCTTCTTTGTTGACAGAAGCAATTGCAGAACCCAGAAGGAATGAGCTTTAGAACGAGTAGCCTATAGTCATGGATAGGTGACGAAAGTTTTAAAAGAGTTTCAAATGTATGTAGTTCTTAACAAATCCTAAGCAGGAATTTCTGTTTGCAATATGGGCGGGGGGTTGATGCCTCATTGCCCTAGAGAATATGCTGATTATTTCCCTCACTTTCAAACCAGACCCCTTCTTGATTTTCACATTTCTTTTAATGGCAGCAAGGAAATATAGCGATTAAGACTATAAACACTGAAATCAGACCACCTGGTTTAGAATTTGACCTTAGGCAAGTTGTCTAACCTCTCGGAAATTCAGTTTCCTCATCAGTGAAATGAGGTACATAATAATACCTAACAGAGTTGTGGTAAAGTTTAGATAACATAGTCAATTTAACGAACTTAGCACAGAAATCTGGCATTTGGTGTACTCAATGAATGTTTGGTATTGTTATCAAGGGCACCACCATTTTCCCAGTCTGTGATTCCCAGTCTTTTAAAACAAATTTTTTCTAATGTTTCACCTTCATATGATTCATTTCAGAACCAGACCTTGTAAAATATGACTCCCAAATGTCTTTGAAAGTTGTCCCTTTATTTTCAGTATCTCAATCATCAGTGTAGTCCACCACCTGTCATTTGGAATATAGGAGTGCTCCTTAACTGATTTCCCAATGCATTTGCTATTAGATTAATCTTCCTAAATAAAGTGCCGAGTGTGAATCCATTGCAGGTGAGCTATGGATTTAAACATTCCTAGCAGCACTGGCTGTGGACAGAGCTACTCTGCTGGTTTGTAGAACTGCTATATCCTACTCCACAGCATAGGGCCAGTGTTCCCACTACAAAAACCGGAGAACTCATGAAAAACATATCATTGCCATTGGTGCAGTGATGATGTGCTCTATGAGGGCAAAATTGTGTTGCTTTGCTTACCATTGTAGTCCCATGCTGATCACAGCACAAGGTACATAGTACACCCTGAGTAAATATTTGATTAATGAAGACACATGTTAATGAGTGAAATAGTGTCACAGATGCCCCTAATAGCTTCATCTTTGTGTGATTGTATGTGTGGCAATTTCAGAAGATCATTCAAAGAGAGGTGGTGTTGTTGCTTGGTATCCAGTTGTATTCCATGTTCCATTCAGCCTAAGTTGTGAAAATTTAGTCATCATCTGGCATGTGAGAACAGGGAGGTCATTTATAAACTTGAGTGGTATCCATTCAGACATGATTAACAATGTGAGCTAGAATCAGCATGGTAGCCAGATCCCCAGTTTCTGAAGACAAGAAAGTGAGAGAAATTGATTCTAAGAAACAATAATATGTGGCTGCGAAGGAGAGAATACAAAAAAAGCTCAGCCAATGGGAACCATTTTTTAGTAGATGGAAATGTGTTTGCCACTAGTTTCAATCCAATGATCAAGTGGTAGCTCACATTTTGAAATTCAAAAAAACTGTAGGAACTATTTGACCTTCCTGAAATGGATATTAATAATGGGTGTTGTTGCCATTCTATGATTGTAACACAAGTATTACTTACATATGTTGAGAGGGTAACAGCAGTGTCAGCCAACTTGAGACCATGCCTGCATCACATATGTCTAACAATAGTAAAGACCTTCATAGAGATACGGGTGCCCTTTCTAAAAGGGGACATGGTGTTAGCAAATACAAGATGGCCAAATTCTTCAAAATCCATGAGAAGTTAGGTGTCAATTATGTGACTATTTTTAGAAGTTTGGCCTTTTCGAAGAAGACCTATATTCAGATACTGTGGGATCTTAAGCAGGTCTAGATGCTAAAGAATAGTTCAAGGATTAAAAAAAATAGATACTTTCTATAAGCCTGAAATATGGGTATGTTACAGGAAAAATAAGAATCCCAGGGTAACCAACCATTTCACTTTTCTACCTTTTTCATAATAATTTGAAAAGTGTTTCCTCCTACATTATCCCACATGATCCTCATAGCAACAGGACACAAAGGAGGAAACTGAGGCCTGAGGATATTAGATGATTTGTTCAATGTTACGTACATAGCAACCGATGGCATACTCCCTTGGTTGTTATTAGAGTTTGGGTCTATTTATATGAAAAATAATCCCTGTTCCTCCTGTGTGACCACATTTCAGGGAAGATATACTAAGATAATATATTACTATACTTCCCATCTAGCACCTTGCACTTGGTAGGTAAGTGTAAGATAAACTATTTTTTCATCCATCCATGTGGTGTGGATCACAGGGCCAGACTAGCACCTCGCTGAGTTGTCACAAAGGTGATGGCAAACAGAAGGTAACTGTAAAGAGGAACATCCTAGGAAGTTGAGATTTCCTCTCCTTATGCTAAAGATTGCCTGATAAATGTTAAATTATAATGGGCAGACTTAAGCAAGAATAAATGAAAACATAGGATGCCAATATTTATAAGCAAACTCAAACATCCTGCTTTATAAAATTCTGGCTCTATGTAAGGCACAGGCTCCTTACTGTTCCCCTCCATCCACCTTCCCATCTGTGGCCTATCCGAGAAAATGAAGGCTGTCTTCACAAAGCTCCCACAGTGGAGACAGGCGACAGGCTTCAGAGTCAAGGAAACCTCAGTGGGAAAAACTCCAAGCTGGAATTTCTTGGATGGAGTGGTGGTGACTCTTAACATATTCAAGTCTCTTTAGTTAAGTAGATGGATAGATGAAGAATTTTCTAGCAAAACCTGTTTTGTTTTGTTTGTTATTGTCGTTTCGATGTTATTGCCTTCACACAACAGACCTTTCTCTTGTCTTCTGTAGCAGAACTACTTATAAAGTCTGTACCACTACTGCCTTAGTCACTAACCTCCAAAGCCTGAACTTCACTTGGTGGGATTCTTTATCAGCAACCTGGAAGAACTGACTGCAAAGAAATAGCTTGATTACACTGGCCACATATGTAAATGATCCAATAATGATTTCTAATTTAGCCCTTTTGAGGTTACTATTTGTTACTCCCCCTTCCCCAGAGCTGTAGTACAATCTTCCTAAATTTCGTATCCTCCACCCCCACCTCCAACTCCCTAAACACATAGGTACACACACACCTCTGATTTTTCTCCCTGCAGGTTTCACAATTGGTGGCTGAAAAGAAACAGACTCTAGGCTGAGACTTTACTCTAGTTTCCCTGACCAGGGAGAGTGAAAAGATCTGGATTATTTCAGGGATTCATTATAAGCTTTCCACCCTTCTCTGTGTCTCATCATGTCCTATCTGCAAAATGGGAAATTGGAGAAGCAGGAGCCCCATCTTTCCAGATCTAGCATTGCTTTAGCTTGGAAAATTGAAATTACAAAACAAACTCAAGAAAGAAAAAAAAAAGGTTGAGAGAATGAACCAAGTAACTATAAACAGGCTTCTAGGTGTCCTTTTAACAGAAGGCATTATTATAAAGGTGCAGACCGTGGTGGAACTGTGCTTTTGAGGTTTGGGCGGGTGCAGAGCTAAGGAAGCTTGAGGTGCTGCCAAGTTACAGTTCTAAGTCCCGCAGGGGGCGAGGCCCAAGTTTGGGAAAACATTGTCAGAGTCAGGGGCGATAGTGGGCTGGACACAGGCAGAAAGACACGGACGCGCCAGGCTTCCTTCCTGTCTTGCTCTTATCTGAAGGCACAGAAAGTGGGTGGGAGCACGCCTGGGGTGCAGGTGAGGCGCGTCCAGATTGAGCCAGCCAAAGGCTCCACTTCCCCTTCTCTTCCGCCACTGGCAACTCCCCACCCCCCACCCGCAACTCCAGCACTTGGGCCCCCTACTGCTCCTCCCTCAGCACCTCCCCGACCCGCCCACGGTCTCCCACTCGGCTTGGGACTGCGTCATTAAGTATCACCAGACCTGGGCTTGCAGCCGCTTTAGGCAAACTGGGGAGAAAGTAAGTGCTGCTTAGTCTAGCGCGATCTCCTTGTTTTCCAATCTGCAGCCCAGGACGCTTATTCGAGCGGCGCCTTACCGCGCAGCCCGAAGATTCACCATGGTGAAAATCGCCTTCAATACCCCGACTGCGGTGCAAAAGGAGGAGGCGCGGCAAGACGTGGAGGCCCTCGTGAGCCGTACCGTCCGAGCTCAGATCCTGACCGGCAAGGTAACTGTCCCCATTCCGCTCCTGACTGCCTGCTAGGGTTGGGAAGAGCGGTTGGAGGAGGCAGAGAGAAGGAAAGGGAGCCTGTGGCAGAGGACAAAAAGAAGGCGCCCCGGGAGGGCCCCTCTGTGCAGTCCATCGGGTTTGCCCGGTCTCCTCGGTTCTGTCTCATCACTCCACCTTCTGCCTGCCTGCCGCGCCCCATGCCCCTCTGCATCCTCGCATGCCACACAGTGTTCCATCCATTCTGACCTTGCACCGCTTATCCTGCAGGGAGGTTGGAGGGAGTTTGAGGAGATCCCCTGGGACCCGATGTCATCTCCTGGGGAACGTGTAGGGGGCTGGTGATCAACAAGGGGCAGGCGCCCAGTCCCCAGTTTCAGGGAGGCATATATCCTACACAGGGGCGGAGCAGACACGTGGGGTAAGCGAGGACAGGAGATTTAACTATCCTTTCTTTCCTTTTGACGTGGATGAAATTCTGTGACTCTAATTCTTTCTAGGATTGCTGAGTGTTTGTGGAGGTGGGGTGAGAGACAAAGGACAACTTTAACTCTAAGCGGTATGGGTAGGGGCAAGTGTGTGTCAGAATGTGTACGCGAGCATTTTCAGTTTCTCCCTTGTCATAGGCGGCGTTAAGCATGGGGTAAAGGAGCTGTCAAAATTGAGGTTGGTCTTCATTCCAGTTTCAAGTGTTCACTGAGCCCTCTTATTGCAAAAGCCTTGTATCTTTTCGGAGTGGAAGTTCCTAATGAAAACATTCTTCTTCCTTAAAAATAAGTTTGGGGATACTTTTTTTATTCTTTGTCTTTTAGTTCTTTATTTTTGAGCAATAACCCTTTCACCTCACCAAGATCTGAAGCAGGTCCAAGGTTGTAATTTAAGCTACTAGTTTTGCCAGGAACTGGGGAAGTTTTCCCCGAAAATGTTAGCCATTATTTATTTAGTCCAATTTCTATTTCCTTTAAACACCTACCATGTTTTCAGTGTTCGTAAACTACTCCTCTTTTTCCTCAGTAAAATGTAATTTTAAAAAACAGTCATATATTCTTGTTCTAAGAAATTTGCAAACTGTTGTAGCTTGCAGATCTGTCCTAACTTGTCTTGTTCTTTATATAAAGTTTTAACTTTTGTATTCAGAGTGGAAATTTTAAAAGTGTTTTGAGTTAAATGAGAATCCATGTACACACAATTTGAAATGCTAATGTGGTTATGCGGAATTTTTATCATGGAAACTTTCAATATTTAACCCTGCAATCAAACTAGCTTTTGTGTATTATACATTTTAGAACTCAAAAGTCAACACCCCCTTGCACTGTTGAAGTTTTGATTAAGTGACGGAAGGTCAAATATGCAATTCTCCTCCTACTAACTTTGTAAGTGAAATGTGCCCAGATTTTTTTGGCGGTCTAATTAGATGCCAGTAGTTAAATATATCCACACAGTAATCCTTTTTTTTTCTTCACCACCAAAAACTTCATGACTTATAGATAGATTCAGATAATATGCAAGCAATACTTCTGCCAGGCCCATGGTGTGATGAGAAATAAATAAAATTGAGCATTTTCATTTTGTATTTCTTTGTTAGGTTTTCTTCAAAACCTAACAGGATGCTTACCTGGCCACTGTAGGATACTGACAATAATACTTGACACATTATATTGTGATATATTGATCAGCTAGTTCATCAGAGATTGAGCATGACAAAGTATTATGTCAGAGGTTGTGTACAATGGCTTTTAAATACAGTTCAGGGAGAAATTAGCTATGGTAATTGATGGCCCCCACCACCCTGCAGTCCAAAAAATTTAAATGAAAACAAAAATTCCTTATTTCTAGCATGTAGCAATATCTTCGGAAATTGAGATTCTAATACTTGGACATTGTTTAATAACAAATTTCCTGAATTATTGGAAGGAGAAATGAAATTACAGTGCAAATTGGTGTCCTCCTGTCTCAATAGCAAGAAAAAAAGAAATTTATTCCTCTGAGAATTTCAAATTAAGCCATAATGTGACTTATAAGCAACTCACCTTACCTTTCTGAACCTCAATTAAATCATCTAAAATATAATTCCAAGCCTCCAGCTCCAGATTGCTTTCAGTGATTTCTAATCAAAATTTGTAGTTCTTTCTTTATAGTGTCAATTAGATTCAGTAAAAATAATTAAAAGTTTCTGAAAATTATTAGGACAAAGAAAAGCCTTCAAGGTTTGTAGAGTACTAAATGGAGGGTTTGAACTTAAATAAATTTAGCTAAGAAAATGTGAATCTAAAATTTCTTTGGCCTTCAAAGAAAAACATTTCTTTTGTAAAAAACATTTATCAAATGATTGCCTGTCCTTTGTTTTCTATGTTAATTTCAAACCCATGCATTTATTTTCACCAAATTAAACTTAGTAAGGGCTCATAAACATATAGTGATTATCTTGAAAAAGTGCTAATGACTGAAACACTAAAGCAATTCTATTTACATACCAGTCTGAATGATTCACCCTTTAATTACCAGAGCCTACATTTACTGACTCCGTTTATTCTACCTTTGAGTAATAACGCTGTTTAGGGCGTACTATGACGTGTAAGAATGAAATCGGAGGGATTGGAGCCCACTTCCCTGGTAAGGGTGCAGTTAATCGGTTACTTGTTTGCTTTGAATCTTTCTTGTTCCAATTCCTAAGCAAATTATTTATTTAACAGAAATTTACAGTCACTGTTACTTAGACTGCTTTTGTGTTTAGCTATCTCAAAAGCTATACTTTAAAACTAGTATTTTCCCTAGGACTTCAAAAATATTTCATTAATGCAATATACAGCTATAGAATATTGAGTGACATTAAGAAGCTTTGTATTTCTTGATAAAATTAGGAACATTAGCAAATATATCTCTACCTTCAATATTTTAATTTCTAAAATGGGAGAAATGGCATATAACTGCCTTATAGAACTCCTTTCTTTAAAATCTAATTTTCAGAAAAGAGCATTTTGAAAACTAATTAATAAAGGATACTAATTCTCTTTTAAGTTGGCACACAAATTGATTTGTAAAAATTAGTAAAGAACCATGGTATATTACAGAACGTTAGTGATTATATCACTTTACTAGTCCAAAAAGTAACTACTTCTATTTATTTAAAGAATACAACTTCTAGAGATCAATTGTATTACATTTTCCCTTTAATTAACAACACTGTATTGTGTACTTCAAATGTCGCTAAGAGTAGATCTTATGTTAAAGTATTCTTAACACAATAAAAAAATAATACAGCATTACAGAAGTGATTTAGTAATTTTAATTTGATTCTAGAAGTGTATATTTTGAAATAACTTCATATTTATATTTGAGTTTGGAAATACCAGAAGGAAAAATAATATAATTGGAGACATGTTTACATCTATTAGATATCAGAGATTGTCTTGAAATAATTTTAGACTAGCATGACTTAATTTTTTTTTTTAAATATCTTGGGTTTTGAGGGAGGTAAATTGTACACAAAAGTAACTATTTGTCTAAAAGTGCAATCTGGTTTTGTTTTTGGTTTTTCTTTTTAATAAATAGGAGCTCCGAGTTGCGACTCAGGAAAAAGATGGCTCCTCTGGGAGATGCATGCTTACTCTCTTAGGCCTTTCATTCATCTTGGCAGGACTTATTGTTGGCGGAGCCTGCATTTACAAGTACTTCATGCCCAAGGTAATAATAATTATTCTAATACTTTGGATTGATAATTGCTGTACAATTTAGTAGCAACTTAAATAATTTTGTAGTAGTCACTAGAGAAATGAAGATTTAGGGAAGGTATTCAAATTATCTTTCAGTTCATAAAATTGATTTGTCCTCATGGTGATAACTGTAATCAACAAGCCCCAGCTTAGCACGCAGTACAATGAATCGATGCGAGTGTGAGAAACAATTCAAATGTCATGGGAGTGAATATCAGAAAGTTTTAATTTCCCCTTTTTGTTTTTTAGAGCACTATCTACCGTGGAGAGATGTGTTTCTTTGATTCTGAGGATCCTGCTAATTCCCTTCATGGAGGAGAGCCTTACTTCCTGCCTGTGACGGAGGAGGCTGACATTCGTGAGGATGACAACATTGCAATCATTGATGTTCCTGTCCCCAGTTTCTCTGATAGTGATCCTGCAGCAATTATTCATGACTTTGAAAAGGTTAGTTTCTTATTCTTATAGGTATTCCGGAATTTTCCCCTTTTCCTAGTTCATTGGTAGGTATTAAATTCATTCAAAAATGTACATCTTTTATAAGGAAAGCCTTTTCATTCTTTTGCTGTTGAATATACATTAGTTGATTTTGAAAAATGTAGCTGCTTATTCTAATGGTAATTAGAAAATCTGTAGTATGGATACCTTCAGTGTATTACCTAACTTTTTCCCCTCCCCAACAGGGCATGACTGCTTACCTGGACTTGCTGCTGGGAAACTGCTATCTGATGCCCCTCAATACCTCCATTGTTATGCCTCCAAAGAATCTGGTGGAGCTCTTTGGCAGACTGGCAGTATGTATTTTGGAAGTCAAATTTTTCTATAAGCATTTCCAAATAATTTTGATTAAAAAAAATTAATGAGTTTGGCCAAAACTTTCGATTTCATCAAAATAATTTTCAAATAAAAAGTATGCTGTGGACCTAGCGCTGCTTTAAAAAATAAACTCCAGTTTTTAAAAGTATTATCTGTTATATGTAAGAATTTAAATAGCGTCTTTAAGAATTTCTCATTTCAATCTTTTTTTTTTTTTTCATTTTTAGAGTGGAAAATACCTGCCCCACACTTACGTGGTTCGGGAAGACCTGGTTGCTGTGGAGGAAATACGTGATGTTAGTAACCTTGGCATTTTTATTTACCAACTTTGCAACAACAGAAAGTCCTTCCGCCTTCGTCGCAGAGACCTCCTGCTGGGTAGGCAACTTATTCCTTCCTTCACCCTGTACTACATAGTAGAGGAGTGTGGGGATGGGGTGCAGGGGAAAATGAAGAGCAAGTCTAGATATCTTTTCATTCACACAAAAAAATTCAGAAGCCACTTTTTTTTGTGCATTTCCTCACAGGTTTCAACAAACGTGCCATTGATAAATGCTGGAAGATTAGACACTTCCCCAACGAATTTATTGTTGAAACCAAGATCTGTCAAGAGTGAGAGGCAACAGATAAAGAGTATCCATAGTAATAAGAAGTCAGAGATTTACGATATGGCTTCAACATTAAGGTTTATGGGATACTCAAGATATTTACTTATGCATTAACTCTATTGCTTATACTTTAAAAAAAAGGAAAAAAAAAACTACTAACCACTGCAAGCTCTTATCAAATTTTAGTTTGATTGACATTGCTTGTTGTTTGAAGCTAAAATTAAATAATTCTTATTTTTTCTTTCGAATTTATAGGGTTTAGATTTCTGAAAGCAGCATGAATGTGTCAGCTAACATCCTGACAATAAGTTCCATCCTTTGTGTTTTTAAAAGTAAGCTCTTCACTCAACAATATGATAGAGCATTTTTTAAATTTGAAATATTTAAAATTGTTTTTGAACTTTTTGTATAAAGCATGTCAACTCTCTTAATATTTTTTTTGTTTTTCATTTTGTGCAACTTTCCTGAATTTAGAAATTACATTTTTACATTTCTGTTAGGTGCTCTGTAATTAATCTGATTTATATGTGAACAATTTTCATGAGAAAGTCATTTTTCACTAATGCAGTGATTCTTTCTCACTGATATCTGTATTGTGAAATCCACAAAACTGTATAGGTGCTGAATGCTGTAAGGAGTTTAGGTTGTATGAATTCTACAACCCTATAATAAATTTTACTATATTAACAATTGTTTCTTTTGTTTCATGATTTAGGTATACTTAATGTGAATAATTTATATTATTTTACTTTGGTGTACCTGCAACAAATTTAAAGTTATTAGCCTATTTTTGTCCTCATTCCCACCTCTACACATTTATATTTTGTAATTTCATGTTTTACTCCCCTTTTGGCATTATATCAATTAATCTATTATAAATATTCCATAATTGCCTTATCATGTAAATTCCACTATTTATTAAAAGTCTTCCAGCCCATAGCACTCTTAAACCTTTTAATGTGTTTTCTTTTTTATAGAAAACATAAACCTCTATATACAGCTATAATAGGTCGCTAAGGACTATCTTTGGATAAGATGTTGATGGCTTTTAAGAACTTTACATGCCATGGATTCTACTCATGTATCTGAAAGTATAAACTCCATACCAAGAGGGCCAGTACTATAAACTCTTTCCCTTGCGTTAGGTGAAAAATTGTTCCTGATATCATTGATCATCTGCTGATAGTGACTATTGATCAATTCCCGTAGCTAAAACTACCCAGTCAAATCCATATCCTTAAATGCTATCATTATTTTTTAATGAAGTTAAACATTTGACTTAAGAATTTAGCAATAAAACAATAACACAAACCTTAAAATATAAACAAGGAAAATAAATATGTAATACTTAGAAAATAATAACAGTAATTGGTAAATTTAGGAACTAGTTCTTTATAAGGAAGAATATGTAGAAAGTGTTGGGTATTGATAAAATTCAACACCCATTCCTTGTTTTAATATATATATAGAAATTTAGAAAAAGGGAAGTACATTCTTCCCAAGTTTATCATAAATAGTCAGCATCATGCCCCACAGGGAAACACAAGAAAGAATGGTGACTACTGAAGTTATCTGTTGTTGTTCCAGACATTGTGGTCAATGGAATAATATGTGATACAAATAAAAATTATCACTTTTTAAATGGGGATGAAATTATGTTTATTACTAGACCAGTTTTTTATATAAGACACTAGTGGACTAATCAAAAACCTCAAAATTAATAAGGAGACTCAGTATAAAATAAAGAAAAGCCAATGGCTTCCCTTTATACCACCAACAACCAATTAAAGTGTCATACCGGCAGGTAAAAATACGTTCTATTTACAATAACAACAGGGACATAAACTAGCATCAGCAAGAAATGTATGGAGTTTTTATGAAGAAAATGATAAAACTGAATTAAGAGATATAAAAGAAGTATTCAGTAAATAAGGAAGAAAGAACATTACAAATAGATAAATTCTTCTCCAATTAAATTTATTGTTTTAACCACATCTCAAGCAATATCCCAAAAGAGTTGGTTCTGGAACTTGGCAAAATTATTTTGAAGGTTCATTTAGAAGCATAAATGGGTGAGAATAGCTAAAGAAAAAAATGAAGAAAAAAGAGTAATTGGGAGCAGGGATTTCTTACATGAACAACTATTCAATTGCAGCCAAACTTCCAATAATTTTAAAGGTGATTTTCACACAAAATAGAGGATATGATGCCAAGAAGGAGATCCTAGTACATAAAAGAGCAATATCCTGATGGAAGCTCCATCCAGTGAAATGCATAGTTTATCTAAGTTGGTAAAAGTGGCTAAATGAAAAAGCAAAAGTCCCAATTGCTACAGTACAAATTAGCATAAGACTAGCAGCCCTCCTAGTGCAGCCTCTCCTAAATTTTCACTACTAATTTTTAAAAGGAGAAAAACCCTCAAAAATACTAAAAGTATAACTGAATAACCTGATGCTGAAATCTGTGAGGAATTAATATGTGACAGAGACTAGCTCTCTGATTATCTGCCCACTAACTGAGAGCCCAGAATCTGTGTCAACCAGAAAAATGTGCAGTCATCTATCCAAAAGCCCTTCCGTGAAGCATAGTTTTAGGCTTCATAACTTGTGTCACCTTTCCCTTCCATCCACCCCACATGATTATTCATTCATCATTTATTATTTGTCAGGCATTGTGCTAGGTATTGGGAATGCACGCAGTTGCCAGCAAAACAGACATGGACCCTGCCCCTATCAAGCATATCGTTTCCTGGGTTGGGGGAGAAAGACTTTTTTCAAATAATCGAACTATTTTGTTATAAAGGAAAATTATAGAATGCTTATGAGAGTTTATAACGGGGATGAATCCTGGACTATTTATTAAGTCTTAGAGTGTGAAATTTGAGCTAAGAGCTGAAAGATGAGTAGTATAAATTACATAAACGTAAGGAGAGCATTTGAGGCAGAAGAAAGTTGGAGCTAAGTCCTGGAGGCAAGAAGGAGTGTGAGTGTTGGATAAAGTGAAAGAAAGAGGGGCTGGAGCACATTCAGCAAAGAGAATTTTATGAAAAGAAGTTGGAAAAATAGGCAGAGTCCAGATCATGTGGTATTCTGTAGGCTGTGTAAAAAACTTTGTACATAAAGTAATGGGAAACCACTGAGGGGTTTTAAGCGGGGCCATGGATGGGACCAGAGTGGTATTTTAAAAAGATAACTTTGGCTGCAATGAGGGAAATATATTACAGGGTGACAAAAGGGAAAGTAGTAAGACCAGTAGGACCATTTCAGTAGTTTAAACTACAGATGATAGTAGATTGGACTGGGAAAGTGGCAATGATGAAAGAAAGAAGTAGAGAAAATCAAGGTATATTTTTGGCATAGAATTGACAGAAAATAATTATGGATTGCATGTTAAGGGTGAGGAGTGTCAAGGGGTTTTGTCACTGATGACTCCCAGGTTTCTAGCTTACATACTTGAATGAAAAGTAATATGGCTTGGCCCTGTGGATCCAAAAATTTGCTCAGCATAAATAGGGGGAAATGATGTTTGATGTGTCACTCAAGTTTTTGGCAGAAAACAGATGGCACCCTTAAACAAGACAATGAAAGAAGATTAATAAAGCGACCAAAGATAAGGTGTAAGAAAGGCTAATAAGAATCAACAACTCTCAGCGAAGCTCACTAGGACTAGCAGCACTGCTGAAACTTCATAACCTCTGGTGTTGAAGAGGCAAGGGGAAAGAATAATTCCCAGAACCTAGAAGGACTAGCTATAAATGAGGACTTTCCCTGACAGGAGCTGTGACCTTTGGTAGAGGGACAAAACCAACTTGTCTTTTAATCTCCTTCTAGTGTTTCCCACTGGCCAAACTCAACTAGAAGCCAGAGGGAAAGGAGTGCACTAATGCAGTCCATAAAGGTCGGCCTCCTGGTACAAGCAGAACCAATAAGTGAGTGAAGAGTGGCTCTCAAGAACCAGGCAGAGCATATCCAGCACAATCTACTCCCTTTTCTCTGCAGCATCCACTCTTGTCACTTATCCAGATAAAATATTCATGTCCCAACATGGGGAACATGTAAATTCTCATTAGCTATCATCTAATTGTGGGGTATTGTCAATTCTATATTTATCCCTGAAACTAAAATAATAACCACCATCATCACTTTTTATATAAGGCAATAGGAGCAGGGAGATGGGAAAAAGAAGCAAAGTAAAACATAACATGTTTCAGTTCCTGATTTTCTAGCTGCTTATGAGTTCTAAGTTGATAATCATAATTTTCTTCTTCCATAGCAAATTCCTTATCCTCCTTTGCCATCTGCAGGATCTTGACTGAATGGATTTTGTTTTATCTAGTGGAATTATTCAAGCCTTTATCACTGCAGGGTCTGAGTCTTTGGTGATATTCTATTTATTGCAGTTTTTCATAGATTATGGCTATTTGGCCAAGGAGTAAAAGAGGCATCTCTGTGAATCTTTCGTATTCCAGTAATACTTTTCTATAGTTCCACTGTGTACTAGCAACCCACTTTTCCCTTGTTACTCAGAATCAATCACTCCAGTCAGTACAGACATTATTTCTCTGCCTGTTGGTTTGTGAGGAGCCCCAAATGCTAAGAATCAGTCTCAACTTCCAATTTAATGGAACGATGACTTCATTTTCTGGTGGAAATAGTCCATCCTTGAGTAGTAGGACTTCTAAACTCATCAAAACCAAGATTGTGAGAACAGGAAGAAAAAATTCCTTCAATGCATTGTTAGATATAATAGAAAGAGGAGCAACTTCCACTTCTGGCTATGGGGGAGAGGGCATCATTTACTGACTGCAGCTTTAAGGTTTAGCCTGAAGGACAGCACCACAATCTTACAGGTTGCTGTCTCCCAACTGGCACAGTAACTGAATCTTTAGGATATCATTCCTTATATCCATTTTTAAGGATTCAATGCATCAGTTAACACTATTTTTATGACTTGCAGTTTAGGTTGCATGTCACTTAGTGTCTCATAATCAAGGCATTTAGTTTGTACTAACCCTGTTAGGATGTTGGGAGTGATATTTCAAGCTGGGAATGGTTCTCAGAAGAGGGACTGGCCTTATTCCAAAATCTAAGCATCTTTGGCTTCCACAAAAACTTCCAATGCCATTGTGTCTGATGGGTTATAAGGCCCAAGTGGCAGAGCAACTTACACTGGAGCTTAGATCTAACAGAGTGTTTTCTTGCTCTAGACCATACTTGAGACTGACAACCTTATAGGTTACCTGGTAAATGAATTAAAGTAGTAAATCCAAGTGTGGTATGTGTTGCCTCCAAAATCCTGTAAGTCCTACCAAGCATTCTATATATTTCTTGATGGTGGAAAGTGTAAGGGACAATAATTGTTTCTCACTGTAGAAATGATGTGCTGACAGGCCCAAACCACTGGACTCCTAGAAAACATCAAAGATGTGACAGGCCCTCTGTATATGTATCTCACTTTTAATGCTTGTCACTTCCTGCTCACCAAGTCTACTTAGCATATCGTCATAAGTGTAATGGACCGGCATGTGGATTTATGGGGGATATGAATATAATCAAGGTCATTCTCCACCAAATTTTAACAGAGAGAAGGAGAGATTATGTGGCCCTCATATAGGAAAATGAAGGCAGATGAAGGCAGACTACTTCTGATTTTCTCTGCTGACAGAAATGGAGGAAGAGGAAGTGATTTGCTATGTAAATGACTACATGTTAGCTGCCAGGAGCTATACTGATTTGCTTTAATAAACACAGCACCTTGGGAATGGAAGTTGAAGTTAGCCTTATGCCCTGATTAAATTTGCAATAATCCATAGCCATTTTCCAAAACACAACTGCCTTTTGTCCCTAGCCAAATAAATTTAAATGTTAATATAGCAGAAAATACCATGTTTGGATTATGGAGATATCTGATGATAGTACTAACCTCTGCAATTCCTTCCTCTTTTGGTTTACTGCCTTGGCAGGGAGTAAGGTGAGTTGAGGTAAGGAGAGTTCAAGTGACTTCCACTTGGCCTTTCCTACTATAATAGCCATAACTCTGTGAATTAGGAAACCAGTACAGGGATTCTTCCAATTGCTGAGTATGTATTTAACTATTACATATTCTGGGAATGAGGAATAAAACATAAAATTAATATGCAGTCTTACTTTACCCACAGGGAGTCAGACCTGAGATAAGAGTTATTTTATCTTCTGACCTTGAAAAGCCCATGCTCTAGTTTGTGGGATATGGTGGAATTTCAAGTCTCCAGGATTTAGCACCTGATTTGGTTCAGGGCAAATGTCCAATAACTTCCAAAAAAATCTGGATATTTCCTCTTTATCCAGCCATCCTGGTAAATAGATTTGGATCCCTCTAGACAAAGAATGGGTGAATGCTAAAAGTATACAACTGTGGCTCCATTTTAGGGTTACTAATAAAAGGCACCCAGCCTCCCTCAAGCAAAAGTCTTCAACTCTGTGAACATCCTTGGGTGTGAGAACTGAGTACAAGGCTGCAAACCCCACTGTGGTCACTCAAGTTATGTTTCTGTACAATGGACTTCAAAGTTTTCTGTCTGATGTGTCAAGCACTTTAATAGGTTGCTTATTTCATGCTTAAGGATTCCGTGATCAATTAACCATTACCAGAGAATCTTGAGAGACAAACTACTTTTATTAGTGTTACAACCTTTCAGTTTATTTAATATATCAATTTCTTTCATCTAATGCCTGGATTTGATCACTCTAGTACACATTATTCTTAATGCCTTGGTGAGGGATATGATTAGGGGGTTGCACATGATATGTATATTCCAACATTTCCATTTTCCTGAGTCTTCAGAATCCTTCCTCTTAAGAATGACAGGGAAGTTGTGGCATTTCATTAACTATTAATATAAACCACTGTTGAGTACAATTTTCAAGTTAGCCAACTTAACAGATAATTACCACTATTCATTGGTGCTGAAGCCAACGTATTACATTTTACAATCTAGATGAATGCATGCACATCAATTAATTTGACCTGAACAATTCTTGTATTTCATCCCCCTTGGTGTAATCCTTAGAATTCATTCTCATGTATGCTTCCATATTTCTGATGATACATATTTTCAAGGCCTACAACTCTTTTGACATCAAAAGAGCATGTCAGTTTTTCCTCATGAGAAGCATGAAGTCTATATATCATACCAAAAATGTTATATCTCAATGTAACCCATGTCCACTTGTGCTGCTATAACAAAATATCACAGATTGGGTAATTTATAAACAATATAAATTTATTGCTCACAGTTTGGGAGGCTTGAAAGTCCAAGATATAGGTGCTGACGGGTTTGGTGTCTGGTGAGGGCCAGGTTTCCACTTCCAGCAGAATCTGAGATGGGAAGAAAATGAAGCATGGGTCAAAGTATTTAGCTCATTAAATATGAGATGTCCAATTTAAAATCAAAGTTGAGCTTATTATATCTCAAACAAGATGCAATACAATTAATCAAAGTATGTGCCTAAACTATTAACACAGTTTTGCCATCGTTACGGTAGCTTGTTTATGCCAGAAGTGAAGTAACCTGGAGAGCAAGTGGCGATGAAATCGTGAAAGGTGTTTTCCACAGCTTGTTGAGAAATGAATATTTTTCCTTGCTAAAAGTGGTCCAAAGTCTGTAAGATGTGGTAGTTAGTTGGTACAAGGTCTGGTGAATATGGTGGGTGACAGAGAGTTTTCAAGCCCAGCTATTGTAGTTTGAGCAGTGTCATTTGTGCGACATGTGGTCAAGCATTGTCATGCAAGAGGATTGGCCTGTCTCTGTTGACCAATATCATCTGCTTAATCACAAGATCCTCATCATTTCATCCAATTGGTTGCAGTAGATATCTGCTGTAATTGACTGAACAGGTTTCATGAAGCCATAGTGTTTAATACCAGCGCTGGACCACCAAAGAGACACCATTAGCTTTTTTTGATGAATATTCGGTTTGGGACTTTGTTTTGGTACTTCATTCTTATCCCACTATTGTGCCAAACTCTTGTGATTGTCAAAAATAATCCATTTTTCATCACATGTAACAGTAACGTGTAGAAATGCTTCACTTTAAGTTGTGACAGCAAAAAAGGACAAGTTTCAAGACCATTTATTTTCTAATGCTCATTTAATTCATACGGTACTCATCTATCCAGCTTCTTTACTTTGCTGATTTGTTTCAAATGATCCAATATTGTTGGAATAGTAACATGAAACCTTGCCGCTAATTCATGCATAGGTTGAGATGGATATTCACTTCCACTACAGCTTTCAGCTCGTCATTATCCACCTTGGCCTCAGGCACCTATGTGGCTCATTTTCAAGACTAAAATCACCAGAACAGAACTTCTCAAACCATGGAAATAATGTGTGTTCATTAGCCACATTCTTCCAAAACACTACACTTTGTTGATATTTCTAGCTGTGCGTGCTGCATTGGTTCCATGACAGAACTCATATTCAATATTAGCATGAATTTTTGACTTATCCATGGTTTCACAAAAACTGCTCTAAAAAAAATTTGACAGATAATTTCAAGTCAAATAGTGCATTGAAAGGATAAGGATATGCCTTCACAATAAAAATAAAACAAAAAGTGTCAAAATGAAACGTCATAGACATCAACTATCAAACTTAGCACTTAAGGAAATTGGACATTTCATACTTACTTACCTAAATATTTAATAAATTATGGCGGCATGGGGGTGACTAGGAGGTGAGCAGATTTTGGCAATGAAGACTAGATAGTAAATTCAAATTCTATGAGGCCTAAAAGACAAAGGATTTTTACACGAGATAAGTAATGATGGTCTGAAAGTATCTCTGATGAGATTTTAGGAGCATAGCCACTAAAATCAGAAACAAGAGTGAGTTTAATGCTACTGCTCAGTGCAGTAATATTATTTTCAAATATTTCTCTATGCAGAAAATCCAGGAAAATTGACTGACAAGCAATTAAAATCAATAAGATAACTGAGTCAAATGTATGAAATATGTCAAATTGATGCTAAAATCCATATAGAATCATAAATTTTGAAAAATAGCCAAAATAATTTTAAAGGAAGATAACAAAAAGGTTGCTCTTGTCCTATCATATATCAAAAATTAACCTGAATTTTAGTAATTAAAAAAAAAGGCTTAGGAATTGGAAAAGAATGGAGAGTCCAGTTAACATACACATATATATATGTGCATATGTATGTGTATATAGTATTGTAATATGATATGGCATTAGTAGCTGATATTAGTATGGTACAAAAGAGGCATGATAAATCAGGAGGAAAGATGAGCTAGTTAATAAAAGTTTAGGGAAAAATTTGCTGTCTGTTTATTTTTATTTTTATATTTATTCATTTACTTTCACTTTTTATTTTATTTTTTTATTTCAGCATATTATGGGGGTACAAATGTTTGGGTTACATATATTGCCCTTGCCTCACCTGAGTCAGAGTTTCAAGCATGTCCATCCCCTAGACGGTGCGCACCACACCCATTAGGTGTGTAAATACCCATCCCCTCCTCCCCCCCACCTGCCCCACACCCAATGAATGTTACTACTATATGTGCACATAAGTGTTGACCAGTTAATACCAATTTGATAGTGAGTACATGTGGTGCTTCTTATTCCATTCTTGTGATACTTCCCTTAGTAGAATGGGCTCCAGCTCTATCCAGGATAATACAAAAGGTGTTAGATCACCATCGTTTTTTTGTGTCTGAGTAGAACTCCATGGTATATATATGCCACATTTTATTAATCCACTCATGTATTGATGGGCACTTGGGTTGTTTCCACATCTTTGCAATTGTGAATTGTGCTGCTATAAACATTCCAGGGCAGATGTCTTTTTATAGAATGTCTCTTTTTTTCCCTTTGGGTAGATGTCCAGTAATGAGATTGCTGGATCAAATGGTAGTTCTACTTGTAGCTCTTTGAGGTATCTCCATATTACTTTCCACAGAGGTTGTAACGTTTTGCAGTCCCACCAGCAGTGTATGAATGTTCCTATCTCTCTGCATTCACACCAACATTTATGGTTTTGGACCTTTAAGATTCTTTGAACTAAATGATAAAGAAGACACAAGTTATCAAAATCTGTGGGACACAGCTAAAGCAGTCCTGAGAGGAAAATTTATATCCATAAATGCCTACATCCAAAAGACAGAAAGATCACAAATAAACAGTCTGATGAATTGTCTCAAAGAACTGGAAATGGATAAGCAAACCAACCCCAAACCCAGCAGAAGAAAAGAAATAACAAAGATCAGAGCAGAACTAAATGAAATTAATAACAAAAAAACTCTATCAAAGATTAATAAAATGAAAACTTGGTTCTTTGAAAAAATAAGCAAAATTGACATGCCACCAGCTAGATTAACGAGAAGCAGAAAAGAAAGGACTCTAATAAAGTCCATCAGAAATGAAAAAAGAGAAATTACAACTGATACCATGGAAATACAAAATATCATCTATGAATACTATAAAAACCTCAATGTACATAAACTTGAAAATGTGGAGGAAATGGACAAATTCTTAGAAACACACAGCCTCCCTAGCCTCAATCTGGAAGAAATAGAATTCCTGAGAGACCAATATCAAGTACCAGAATTGAAGCAGCAATAAAAATCTTCCTAAGAAGCAAAATCCCAGACCAGATGGTTTCAGATCCGAATTTTATCAGACCTACAAAAAAGAACTGGTGCCTATCCTGGAGAAATTATTCCACAACATCAAGAAGGAAGGAAGCCTCCTCAACATGTTTTGTGAAGCCAATATCATCCTGATTGTTGTCTATTTGGAATGCTATTTTAGATTCTAATCTTACACCCATAGCAAAACACTTTTCCAAGTTCATCAGTGACATTAATGTAAAAAAAAAAGTGAAGATAAAAACAATAAAAGGAAATATTGAAGGATATGGTATGACCTTGGAATCGAGAAGGACTTTGTTAACAAAGAAAGCAACAATCAACAACAACAACAAATAAATACTACATCAAATTTTTAAAAATCTTTTGTTTCTCAAGAAAAGATGACAGACTGGAGGAAGATATTTATATGTATAATGTATATAATTGTCACGACATACAGAAAATGTTTTCTAAAATATTCTACAATACATTAGAAAAATGAGCAAAAGATATAAAAAGACAAGTCACAAAAATAAGAGGAAATATATCTGGTCAAAAAATTATGAAATGGTGCTCAAACTCTCTAGTAATCAAGAAGATGCAAATTAAAACAAAATGAGATAAAGGCACATTTTGTGACCCCGCAATTTTCCTACTTCATTCTACCGCAGAAAAAACACTCATATACATGCTCAAAAAAGCATACACTGAAAGCTTTTTGTAACCATGTTTGTAGGAGTGAGAAATTACAATAAAGTGCATGCTTATGAAAAGTAATGGCTGACATTTATTGCATGATTCCCATGTGGAAAGTACAATTCTAAGGAAAGGCTTTACGTGTTTTACTACATTTAGTACCCACATCAACCATGTGAGGAAAGTGTTATTAAGTGTTTCTAAGTTATACTTAGAAAAAATGATTTGCAGAACGATTAAGTAAATTTCCTTAAGGTCCCAGGATGTGAGCCCCGCAATCTGACTATAAAGCCAGTGTTCTTTACCACTGTGATACCATATAGTAAATTGGCCAAATAGACTGTAATATATGAACTATTATTGACAACTGGCAGTTAATGAGGTTCAGCAAAGTATAGATCTCCAACATGTAGATTTTTAATGAGATAGAACTTACTATAAAGATCTCCAACATGCATTGTGGACTGAAAAAGCCACTGAAGAAAAATAAGTCTAGTATAATAACATTTATTTTTAAAAAAATTCCATATACATATTTTATATTTTCTACATACACATGGAAATGCATGAAAAACACACCAAAAATATCTAAAAGGAAAGAGGAGAAGGGAGTGGACATAAATTAAGATGGGGCACATCAAAGAAAATTTTATGTTTACTTATAAGACATTAAATTTTATAAGTTAATACTTTAATAAGTTAATTAAAAGGAGGTTTCTGGTCCAGCGTAGTAAGAATCTTGGAAGTCACCATTATGTCCTAACAAGTCTTACTGTTGAATAAACTGAAAAATCAACATCTTTTCTTAGATCTGTAAGGGAAGTGAGGTCACAGGACAAACTGCTGCCCCCCAAATTGAGGAGACAGAAAAATATAGAGAAAAAAACAAAGTAAAAACGTCTGTGGGAAGCATTGCCACAGTAGGAAAACCCAAACTGTAAATGATGAATTGTTAGAGGCTCAGTGTGGACCAGTCTTAGACATAAAATCTCCAGGTGAACCCAGTTACCAGGAGGAACTCACACTTTTGTGAGTTTCACTTCTTGGATTTCTACCAGGATTTTACAGTGAATATCAGAGAAAAATCCCCTCATGGTTCTAGCAGGAAAACGGGGAAATGAACCATTCTGAAATACACAGAAACATTTTGTTCTTTTTACATAGGTTTGCCCTCAAGAGAAACTAATCAGAGCCTAACCTGCTGGGGCTTTATCAGAGACTAACCAACCCAGGAAAAGGGAAATACCCATCTCCAGCCTCCTCTTCCATGTGGAAGAAAAGAAATATTCAACTCTAGCCCATTCTAGCCATCCAAAGTCAGGGAGGGGAGTATTGAGAAGCATTTGCAAATTTCATAGTCCAGGGACACAACTCATTAAAAAACTGAGATCTAATCATAAAACTGTATAACCCTTCCCCTCCACCAATACAATACCACCACATTACTAAGGACCTATTTACAGCAGTTCCTTTTACCCAGTACATCATGTCTGGGTGTCAAGAAAAAATTACAAGGAATATTAAAAGGAAAAATAAAACCCAGTTTGAAGAGACAGATCAAGTATCAGAATCAGATTCAGATATGGCAAGATGTTGGAATTATCAGGACAAGAATTTAAATAAATTATGACGCATATGCTAAAAGCTCTAATGGGTAAAGTAGACAACATTCAAGAATAAATGGCTGATATAAGCAGGGAGATGGAAATTATAAGAAAGATGCAAAAAGAAATGCTAGAGCTCAAAGAAACTGAAACAGAAATGAAGAATATCTTTGATGGGCTTACTAGTGTATTGGGCATAGCTAAGGAAAAACTCTCTGAGCTTGAGAATAACTTGATATAAACTTCCAAAACAGAAAGGCAAAAATTAAAAAAAAGACTGAAAAAACAACAGAACAAAATATCAAAGAACTGTGGGATAACTAAAAAGAGATATAATTTATGTGTTATGGCAATACCAGAAGGAGAAGAAAGAGTGAAAGGAATAGAAGAAATATTTGAAATAATGACTGAGAATTTCCCCACATTAATGTCAGACATGAAATCGCAGTATCCCGGAAGCTCAGAAAACACCAAGTAGGATAAATTTAAAAGAAAAATACCCTAAACCTAGGCATATCGTACTCAAACTACATAAAATTGGAGATAAGGAAAAAATCCTGAAAGGAGTCAGAAGAAGAAATACATTCCCTACATCAAAACAAATATAAAAATTATATTTAATGTTTCTTCAGTAACCATGCAGGCAAGAAGAGAATACAGTGAAATATATAGTTTTGAGAGAAAAGAACCACCAACCTAAAATTCTGTACCCAGCATAATTATCTTTCAGACGTGAAGGAGAAATAAAGACTATTCAAGACAAACAAATATTGACAGAATTTGTTGCCGGTAGAACTGCCTTACAAGAAATGTTAAAAGAATTTCTTTAGAGATGAAGAAAATGATATGTCAGGAACTTGCATGCACAAAAAGAAAGGAAGAGTATCAGAAAATAAATGAAGGTAACATAAAAACTTTCATTTTTCTTATTCTTGATTTATATAACAGATAACAGTTTGTTCAAAATAATAGCAATGATATATTTTATTATGCATGTGTGCATATATACATTATGTATAAGGGAAATGAATGACAGCAATGATATAAGTGACAGGAGGTAGGAATTAGAAATACATAGTTATTATAAAGTATTTACAATACCTGTGAAGTGGCATAGTGTTACTTGAAAGTGGACTTGGACTTGTGATAAATGTATAGTGCAAACTTTAGAGCACCCACTAAAAAGAGTTTAAAAAGAAGTAAAATTGGTGTGCTAAGAAAGGAGAGAAAATGGAATCATATAAATGCTCAATGAAAAATCACTA
>NW_012154840.1:2142775-2167317 GCF_000956105.1 Propithecus coquereli
ATAGTGTTATTTAAAAGTGGTCTTGGAATAGTTGTAAATGCATATTACAAACTCTAGGGCAACCAGTTTAAAACTAATATAAAAAAGAGAGTAGTATAACTGATATGCTGAGAAAGGAAAGAAAATGGAATCATATACAATGCTCAACTAAAACCACAAAAGGCAGAAGAAAATGAAATACAGAAATAGGAACAAAGATCAAAGGTAAAAAATAGAAAATAGTAACAAATAGAGTAGATATTTATCCAACTGTATTAACTATCACTTTGAACATCAGTGGTCTAAATGTACCAATTAAAAGACAGAGATTGTCAGAGTTACTAAAAAAATAAAAACAAGACCCAAATGTATGTTGTCTTCAGGAAACCCACTTTATATATAAAAACACATATTGATTAAAAGTTAAATAATGTAGAAAGATATACTATGCTAGCACTTATTGAAAGAAAGTGGAAGTGGGGAGTGACATCAGCAAGGTAGGGTTCCACAGAAACACCACTTTTGGCAAATACCCACAGACAAGAATACTTTGTGGGATCTCTGGAGTTTAGCTGAGGTCCCAGCACGCCGGTAGACAAAATCTCTGAGAATAGATGCATTGAAGAAAGTAAGAGAAGCAGGCTTGCTTTACTTGCATCACCCTTATCCAAAGGAAACACAGCTTGGTGCTGAAAGATCCTCTCAGCCTGTGATTTCTCCCACAGGGAAAAGTGAGACTGGAGTGAGCACCTGGATTTTCCAAGAGACCGACTTCTGTCTCACTGCACCAAGAATGTTGAGGAGATTGGTACTGCTGAATCATCTGGGGGCCACTGGAAGCAGAGAGAAAGCAAGGGAGCATACAGCGACCAGTGTATAGTTCTCAATAGCTAGTCAGAGATCTTGCTAACTGGCTCACAGACTCTACCAAGAGACTCACACAAAAACCCTGCAGGACAACTGACATGAGGATGCTCTAACCACCTGACACATCCACACATCCCTGTACACAGCCTTCACAAGCTCCTATGGAAAGCAAAAGGATCTGAACAGCAGTTGCAGATCTTAGCTGGCTCAACTCTGTTGGTTTGGGAGATGGCACACAACCTCAAACACTTTAGGGAATTGCCATAGAAAAAATAAAACAGAAGCTGTCAGCACAAAGCCTGTAATTGTGGGATCAAGAGAAGGCACATGAATGTAGGACTACCTCCAAAAAAAAAAAAAAAAAACCCAAGAGGATTGGAGCAAGTACATCTATATAAAAGTTCTCAAAGACCCCCTAGAACCCACAGGAGCTCACTGCTGAAGGCCTCTCCAAAAGCCAGGAAATAAAGACTAGAGAAGCTAACTGCTCTTCAAATGTAAGACAGCAATTCAAGGCTTCAAGAAACATGAAGAATCCATGAAATACAGAATCATTCTAATCTTACAATAAATTCAAGTTATGAAACCTCAACTTTATGATGGGTTTATCTGGACATAACCCCATCATAAGTTGAGGAGTATTTGAATGTACAATGGTTTGATTTATGATTTTTTGGCTTTATGATTGGTTTATTAGGTTATTAAATACATTTTTAACTTACAATATTTTTGACATTCAATGGGTTTATGAGGATGTAACCCCATTGCAAGTAAAGGAGCATCTGTTTGAAACCAACAAGGAAACAAAATAAAACTTTGGTGGTTGAAACCAAAGAAACGGGGATCTATGAATTGCCTGACAAAGAATTTAAAACAATCATCTTAAAGAAGCTTGATGAGCTACAAGAGAACACAGATAGACAACAGAATTAAATCAGGAAAACAATAAATGAACAAAATTAGAATTTCAAAAAAGAGAAAAAGACCATTAAAAAAGATCTAAAAGATATTCTGGAGCTGAAGAATACAATGACTGAACTTAAAAATTCAATAGAGATCTTTAATAGCAGATTTGATAAGCAGAATAAAGAATCAGCAAACAAGAAGATAAATCATTTGAGGTTAGCCAGTCAGAGGACCAAAAAAAAAAAAGAATGAAAAATAATGAAGAAAACCTACTGTACTTATGAGAAACTATTAAGCAAAAATATAGATTATGGTAGCCCCAGAATATTCAGAGAGAAAGAAAGTGACAGAAAGCTTAAAGAAATAACGGCAGAAAACTCCTCAAATCCAGAGAGAAATGGATATCCAGATCCATGAAGATCAAAGAACTTCAAATAATCTGTGCATAAAGGAGTCTTCATTAAGAAAAAGCATAATAAAATTGTCAAAAGTCAAAGACAGAATTTTCATGCTGTAAGAGAAAAGCAACTTGTCACATACAAAAGAATCTCCACAAGAGATTAGTTGATGTCTAAGCAGAAAAATTGCAGACCAGGAGAAAGTGGGATGATACATTCAAATTGCTAAAAGAAAAAAACAAAAAGAAACTGCCAGCTAAAAATTCTAAGCCTGACAAAGCTACCCTTTAGAAATAAGGGGAAAAAAGATACCAAAAAAAAAAAAAAATCTAAAAAGAATTCTTCAAGTTGAAACAAAGTATGATAATCAGCAACATGAAAACATATGAAGGTATACCAGTCACTCCCAAAGTGAAGTATACAGCCAAATTCAGAATGCTTTAATGCTGTAATAGTGGTACATAACTCACTTTTCACTCTAGTAAAAAAAAAGTTTAAAATAACCAAAGCTACAATAAGTTATTAATGGATATACAATTTTAAAGTTATAATTTGTCACATCAAAAACATAAAATGTTAGGGAGGGGTAATGAAATAAAAGTATAGAGTTTTTGTTTTCAAACAAGTTTAAGTTGTTATCAGCTTAAAATATCATGTTATGACTATAAGATGTTTTATGTAAGCCTTGTGGTAATCACAAACAAACAAAAGACCTGTAGTTGAGACACAAAAAAACAAAAAGGAATCAAAACATACCACTAAAAAAAATAAAATAAAATCACAAAGTAAGGCAGGACAAGCAGAAGAAAGAAACAAAGGAACAGGAAAACGTAAACAAAATGACAATACTAAGTCCTTACCTCTCAATAATTACTTTAAATGTAAATTAATTAAATTATCCAATTAAAAGACATAGAGTGGCTGAATGGATAAAAATATGAGGTCCAACTATATGCTGCCTAAAAGAGACTCATTTTAGCTGTAAGGACATACATAGGCTAAGTGAAGGGATAGAAAATATATTTCATGTAATAGGAGCCAAAAGAAAGCAGAAGTGGCTATATTTACATCAGACAAAATAGAGTTAAGTGAAAAACTGTCACAAGAGACCAAGAAGGTCATTATATAGCAATAACAGAGTCGATTTATAAAAATGATATGACAATTGTAAATATATTTGCACCAAACATTGGAGTAATTAAATATATGAAGAAAATATTAACAGAACTGAAGGAAGAAATAAGCACCAGTACAATTATAGTAGGAGACTTTAATATCCCATCTTAAACAATGGATAGATCATTCAGGAACAAACCAACCAGGAAATACAGGACACATGTTCTCACTTATAAGTGAGAGCTAAACTATGGTTATACAAGGGCACACAGAGTGGTATAATGGGCATTTGATATCCCAAAGGGTGGAAGAGGGAGGGGGTGAGGGATGAAACATTTTCTGTGCGGTACAATGTATATTACTCAGGTGATGGGTACATGAAAAGCACAGACTTTATCACAATTCAATGTATACATGTAACAGAATTCAATTTGTACCACCTAAATATATTTTAAAAATTTTAAAAAGAAAAGCACTAGAACTTTTTGATACAGAATCATATAGATACTGAAGTGGAACTTAGGCAATGACAGTTAAGGAAGACTAAACTGTAATAATTATCTAGGATCAAAAAGCCATATAAGAAGTTACCACAATAATATATGCAAAAAGAAATGATAGTTTGGACCAGAGAAGTGACAATAGGATTGGAGTATATACTATGAAGCTCTTCAGACCTTACAAGGCCAATAACTGTGAATCTCAAGTGTTTCTTTTATTAATATCATAGCCAGACAGTAGTTGAGCCTGAGTGGCATTAATGTTATCAAACAATTAATGGAATACAAAGTGTTATACTAAGTAAGTAATTATGATGGTGGTAATGATGGATTAAACAACAATATAGTGCCCACAATATCAACCAAGATTTTTTTAGTAATTATTAATATTTTACTAATACTGTTTCATTTATCCCACCCACCTCTCCTCTCTTTTTTCAATTTCAGAATATTACGGGGGGTTACACAGGTTTTGGTTACATCATTTGCTTTTGTACAGTTTCAGTCAAAGTTATAAGTATGCCCTTAACTCAGATAGTGTGCATTGTACCTGTTAGTTGTGAATTTACCCATCCCCTTTTCCCCTCTCCCACCTACTTTATTTCCATTGAGCTTCCACATGTGCACGTAAGTGTTGATCGATTAGTTCCAGTTTGGTATTGAATACATGTGGTGTTTGTTTTCCCATTCTTGTGATACTTCACTTAGGCTCAATGCTCTTTTTTTAATTTTTTTATTTCAGAAAACTATGGGGGTACGAACATTTTGGTTACACGTTATGACTTTGCCACATCTGCACCATGATTTGAGACGTGCCCTTTCCCCCACTACAATGCTCACTGCGTCCATTAGTTGTGAGTTTACACACCCCCAAACCCCCTACCCCCAAAGAATATTACTACTGTGTGAGCACCTTAGTGTTGATCAGTCAGCGCCAGTTTGATGGCGAGTATATGTGGTGTCTATTTTTCCATTCTTGTGATACCTCACTTAGGAGGATAGGCTCAAGCTCTATCCAGGAAAATATAAGAAGTGCTAGATCACCATTGTTTCTTATAATTGAGTAGTATTCCATTGTATACATATACGATATTTTGTTAATCCACTCATGGATTGATGGGCACTTGGGTTGTTTCCACATTCTTGCTATAGTGAATTGTGCTGCCATAAACATTTGAGTGCAGATGTCTTTATTATAGAATGACTTTGGTTCCTTTGGGTAGATGCCTAATAGTGCTATTGCTGGATCAAATGGTAGTTCTACTTGTAGCTCTTTGAGGTATCTCCAAATTCTTTTCTACAGAGTTTCCTAATTTGCAGCCCTTCTCAACTGAAACTTTACAAGCCAGAAGGGACTGGGTGCCTATCCTTTTTCAACCAAGATTTTCATAACTCAATAGAAATGGGAAAGTCTGAACAAAATGGAATAGAGGCAAACCTTTACTAGTAACATACTAGCCTAATGGTTTTACTACACACGGTTATTTTGTTGTTACTTTTATTATGTAAATATTTTATATAAAGAAAAGTAGAGACTCATTATGCAGATTCAACAATTAACATTCTGCTGTATGTATGTATGTATCTATCTATCTATCTATGCATCTATCTTTGCTGAAGTATATTACCAGAGTTATAGATATCAAACAAAATGTTGGCTTGAATTCTCCAGTGAAATCATCTGGTCTTGGGCTTTTCTTACTTAGCGGTTTTTGATCAATCTCCTTACTTGTTTCAGGTTTATTTAGATTTTTAAAAACTTCTTTATGAGTCAGTTTTGGCAGTGTGCATGTTTCTAAGTATTTGTCCTTTCCTCTAGGTTGTCCAATTTATTGGCATAAAATTGATTATAGTGTTCTCCTCTTGTTCTTTTTATTTTTCTAAAATCAGTAGTAATATCACCACTTTTATTCATTACTTTAATAATTTCAATCTCTTTTTTTCTTTTTTTAAAGTCAGCTTAGTTAAGGGTTTGTTAATATTTTGATTTTTTCAAATAACCCACTTTTGATTTTATTGATTTTTGTCCATTGTTCTTGAATTGTTTATTTTCTTTATTTCTCCTTCATTTTTTTTATTGATTTCTTCCTTCTGATAACTTTGGGTTACTCTTCTTTTTGTGGTTTCTTAAGGTCCAATGTTGTCAATTTGAGATAATTCTTGTATTTTAAGATAGCCATTATTACTATAATTTTTTTTATTTACTACTGCTTTCATTGCATCTCATAAATTTTAGTATCTTGTGTTTTCATTTTCATTTGTTGCAGGTATATTTAAATTTTCATTGTTATTTCTTCTTTTATCCATTGGTAATTTGAGTGTGCTGTTTATGTCCCACATATTTGTAAATTTTCCAGTATTTCTTCTGTTATTGATTTCCATTGTGGTTGGAAAACATACTCTGTGTGATCTAAATCTTTTAAAAAGTATATTAAGACTTCTTTGTGGCCTACAATATGATCTGTCCTAGAGAATGTAACATGTGCATTTCAGAAAAATATATATATATTCTGCTGTTGTTAAGTGGAATGTTCTGTATATGTCTGTTAAGTTTAATAGGTTTGTATTTTAAGTCCTTTATTTCCTTAGATTCATTAGATTCCTTAGAACATTAGTTATATCTATTTGTTCTATTCATTTTTTAAACTGGGATATTGGAGTCTCAAACTATAATTGTAGAACTATCTATTTCTCCCTTCAGTTTTGTTAATGTTTGCTTCAGATTTTTAGAGGCTTCTTTCTTTGGTGCATACATGTTTATCATTTTTATATATTCTTGATGAATTGATCCTTTTAGCAATAAAAATATCCTTCTTTGTCTCTTTTAACAGTTTTTTGACTTAAAGTTTATTTTTTCTGAAATTACTACGGCCACCCTAGCTGTCTTTTGGTTACTCTTTGCATGGAATATCTTTTCTATCTTTTTATTTTCAACCTACTTATGTCCTTAGATCTAAAGTGAGTCTCTTTTGGACAACACATAAATCAAGCTTTTTAAAATTCATTCTTTCAATCATTCTCTTTTGATTAGAGAGTGTATTCCATTTACATTAAAATAATTACTGATAAGGAAGTACTTACTATTACACTTTTGTTATTTTTTTTCTTTATTGTATAGCGTTTTGTCCCTCATTTGTTTTCTTACTATTTTTCTTTTGTTTTTAGTTAGTTTTTTTTCCCAATGGTATATTTCAATTCTCTTCTCATTTCCTTTTGAATATATTCTGCAGATATTTTCCTTGTGGTTCTAAGGAAATTATATATAACATACTAAAATTATAAATATCTAATTTAAGTGATATGACTTAAATTCAACCACATACAAAAACTCTACTCCTATACATTTTATACTCTCTTTTATGTTATTGATGTCCTAAATTACATCTTTATACATTGTGTGCTCAATGACATAGATAATAATTATTTTATGCATTTTTATATCCTGTGGAAAATCAAAACTGGAGTTATAAACTAAAATTGCAGTAATAGTGGGTTTTATATAACCCATGTATTTACCTTTTCCTTCAAGATTTTTATTTCTTCCCATTATCATTCTTCACAGATCTGGTAAAAATAATTCTACACTTTGTATGGAACCAGAAAAGACCTCGTATAGCCAAAGCAATCTTAAGTAAAAAGAATAAACTGGGAGGTATCAGTTTACCTGACTTTAAGCTGTACTACCAGGCTGTAGTGATTAAAACAGCTTGGTACTGGCACAAAAATAGAGACATTGACCTCTGGAACAGGACTGAGAATCCAGAGATGAAACCATCTGCATATGGTAATCTAATCTTTGACAAAGCTGACAAAAACATACACTGGGGAAAAGAATCTCTTTTCAATAAATGGTGCTGGGAAAACTGGATAGCTACATGCAGAAGACTGAAACTAGACCCCTACCTCTCACCTCTCACAAAAATCAATTCAAGGTGGATAACTGACTTAAACCTAAGGCACGAAACCTTAAGAATTCTAAATGAAGATGTTGGGAAGACCCTTTCAGACATCGGCCTAGGTAAGGAATTCTTGAAGAAGACCCCCAAAGCAATCGCCGCAGCAACAAAAATAAGTAAGTGGGATCTAATCAAATTAAAAATCTTCTGCACTGCCAAGGAAACTATCATTAGAGTGAATAGACAGCCCACAGAATGAGAAAAAATATTTGCTCTCTACACATCTGATAAAGGGCTGATAACCAAAATCTATCTAGAACTCAAAAAAATCAACAAGAAAAAATCAAACAACCCCATCAACAAATGGGCAAGCGAAATGAACAGAAACTTTTCAAAAGAAGACAGAATAATGGCCAGCAAACATATAAAAAAATGCTCAACATCTCTAATCATTAGAGAAATGCAAATCAAAACCACAATGAGGTATCACCTAACCCCAGTGAGATTGGCCTCTATCAAAAAAACACAAAACAACAAATGTTGGCGAGGATGTGGAGAGACAGGAACACTTCTACACTGCTGGTGGCACTGTAAGTTAGTGCAGCCTCTGTGGAAAAGAATTTGGAGATACCTCAGAGAGCTAAAAATAGAAATACCATTCGATCCAGCAATAGCACTATTAGGCATCTACCCAAAAGAGCACAAAACATTCTACGATAAGGACATCTGCACCCGAATGTTTATGGCAGCACAATTCACTATTGCAAGAATGTGGAAACAACCCAAGTGCCCGTCAATCCATGAGTGGATTATCAAAATTTGGTATATGTTCACAATGGAATATTACTCAATCATAAGAAATGACAGTGATCTAGCACCTCTTGCACTTTCCTGGATTAAACTTAAGCCCATTATCCAAAGTGGAGCACCACAAGAGCAGCAGAACGGGACCCATTTGTACTCCCCATCAAATTGGTATTAACTAATCAACACATAAATGCACATATCAGAACAACATCTATTGGATGCTGGGGAAGGGGGAGGGCGGCGGGAGGAACGGGGAGGAGGGAGGAGGGGACGGGTATTTGTATACACAAGGAGTGCAATGCGCACTACCCGAAGGATGGACATATTTGAAACACGGACTTCGGCGGGGGGGGGAACCAAGGGCAACACACGTAACCTAAACATCTGTACACCCATAATTTGCTGAAATAAAAAAAAAATAGAAATGGAAAATCAAAAGGATTTGTCATTTGATTGAAATAAAGGCTGTAAGAGGAAGGAAATGTCAAGACATAGGTACTCACTGTTTACTTTTAAACCCACCAAAATTCTTAGCTGTAGTCTATGTTTCCAAATGTACTAACAATGTCCTTAAAAAATGGAGTATGCAAAAACTTAAACAGAAAGAATTCAGTGAGGCAAATTTAAATCAATGTTGAACCATGGTAACTTTTTCTCAAGTGGCTTCTATAGCACACACATCTAACTAATTTAGGCCAGGACTTCCCAGTAAACACCAGCTGCCTTCCCTTTAGTTTCATTTTGGGTCTTTTCTTTGCACTGATTGGCATCAGGGCAATTCCCTCTCCTTGCCTCCTTGCCTTCCTATCCATTATTATCCTGTTTCCTATTGCTCTACCAAATTGGAAATCAGTAAGAGTTTTTTCCAGCACAAATGGTATCTTATGCCCCACTTCAATCTCTACCCCCTACTACCACACACACAGTATTGCTATATTTTGTGTGCATATATGACCCTTTCACCACCCATTTCATTATCTTGGTTGTGCTTTTATGAGGATTTTCTTGCTCACTTAAATCAGTTTTCATCAGTGGGTATCACAATTTTTTATACTGAAAAAGGGTTAAATTTATAAAACCTGCCTCTTTCGATTTAATGCCAAGTAGGTGCGATACGTTCTATTTGGATTGTTAACATTAATTGGGTCAATATCTTTGTTGATTTCAAGACATGTTCATAATATATTGCTGAGCAGGGAAACAAGGTTGTAAAATTATGAAACATGATTGAGTTTTTGGTTTATGCACACAAACACAGAAACGTCTAGAAAACAAAATGGCAAAATAGTAAGAGAATCTTTTTTCTTGTATGGGGTATTATGGATAATATTTTTCTTTTTTTTTTTTTCTGTTTTGGCTTATCTACATTAACTAACTTTTCACCAAAAAAGTGAATATTATTTGTAGAACAAAAAACTTAAAATTTCAAAAAAAATTGAAGCAATGTAATAAAAATAATATATAGTTCTTTAGAGACTTGAGTTTACTAACATGGAGAAAAACTGATCTTATACTTCTCTTTTCTAATCATTTTTCAAAATGTTCACAATTGATGAATAGAACTGGAGCGAATACTGAAAGTCTCAACTACTCTAGACTCTAAAGATTTATGAACTGCTTAAAAGGAATAATTTTCTTTTTTCTTTTGCTATATTCTAAATTTGTGTGTGCATATGTGCATGCATGTGTGTGTGTTTGCTTTTAACAGTATCACCATTTAAGCATCTTTGCACAGTTATTCCTTATATACGGCATGGTTTCCTTTTCTCCTCCTTCTCAGGCATGCCATAATACATGTAAAAATTTAAAAATTTCATCGAATTTTGAATAAAAAAGTTTGGGTATTCCTGGAATGTTAATGATATTTTATTAACATGTATGTAGATAAATTTTGTAGGATTAGTTCAAAGGCCTACTAAAACCATGATATATTTAGCATATTTCCAAACTTTTCTATCTACAGATCTCATCACTTAATCATAAAAAAAGAAAATTGGTATGACATGATCTGCACTTCATAAGCCTTTGGGTTGTGTTTTAATTACCTAATGCCTTTCCAGAAAATAAACTAAAGTTAATAGGTTTATCAGTTCTAAGGTTTTACTGTTTCTAGTAGATTTATATTTAGTTTTCTTCTGAAAATTTATATTTGTTCTTTCCTAGTCTTAGGTTCCTCACCTGCCCTCCTAAATTCTTTTGTCATTTAAAGATAGATTCTTGATTAGTTATAATGGAAAAAAGTTAGAGCTCTGAAAATGGAAATTCTGATATAATTTAAAGAAACATTTTTACATCAAATAATTTATTACAACTGCTAATAAGTAAAATAACATATTTGATATCAGATGCATGAAGGACCAAAGTGATGAAAAACATAAATATTTTTTTATCTTGTTTAGAACATATCATTTGCATGTTTTTCTTAGATGACATTTGGGTATTTAGAAATGTCTAAATTGTTGGCTTAGTTTTTATTTGTGAATTGGAACTTTAGTGTTGTGTGGACAACTACCCCTTTCTTCTTACTCATGTTTGCCATCTGCTGGAAGTACTAATTATTTGGAATACTGACCAATAATTAGAGGAAGGGTAATTAACAATAGGCCAAAGTAATCTCCTAATAGTTTCATTAGTTTCAAATTATCAAAGGCTCTGTTACTTTAAACTTTACCTCTGTTTTTCTAATAAAAAGTAGCCTTATTCACTCTCATATTTTCAACACCAACTATGACTCTACATTCTGTAACCTAGCTCTGACTTTACTCCCACACTTTATGTTGTTCAAACCCGCAACTAAAGGACACGGGGAACATTGTAGAGGGGAAGGGCATGCCTTTAACCCTCTGTTGGGTGAGGCAAAGACATAAAGTGTAACCATAATGTTTGTACCCTCATAATACCCTGAAATAAAAAAAAAAATCTATAGGATAGCAGGTTTTGTGTCCCACATGTTAAAAATTGAATGTTATGAGGTATTTCCCATTCCCTCCCTCTTAATCCTGATCTTACTCCTTCTATACTTCTGGTCTTATTCACAACCAGAATTCGATCTATCACCAAATATTGTCAATTCTACCTCTAAAATAACCCTCAAACATATCTGCACTGAAATTACTTGAATCCTAGAACTTCTCATTTCTTACCTAGACTATTTCAACAACTTTGAAAGTGGTCTCTCTGCCTTCAATCTTTCTTCCTTCCAAATTATCCTCCACACTTCTGATAGAAATATTTGTGAACACATATTTGATCAAAGATTATCTTGTAGATCATCCTATTTTATTTGTATCATATTATATTGAAGTTATTTGTTATCACTTTTATCTTTCTCACTAGACTTTAGACTTTCAACTCTTTAAAGGCACTGATATCATGTATTATTTTCAATTGTGTCTCTAGTGCCTGCACTTAGTACGTTCTCAATAGTTTTTGCACTAATGAATAAATAGACAATATATTTCATTCCACCATGACTGTGCATGAATCTTTCCCCCTCCCACAAAGCTTTTACCCATCTTATTGCACCACTTTTCCACTATTTTACTATGGCCAAGATCATCCCACTTCAAGGCATTTGAATACCCTGTTCCCTTCTGTGATATTCTTACTCTCCACCCTCACCTCCATATGTGCCTAAACCTTTATCATTCTTCAGGTATGATTTTGGATGTCATTTCTTCAAAGAACTTTTCTGATTACCCAGTCCACAAGCCCTTGTCTCACCAAAATAGTCTTTCTCACAAGAACTTGTTCTTTTTAAAAATAAGTCGCTATAATTTTGAATTTAAATATTCGTTTTTAGATTTTTTAAAAATTGCTGTATACCCCCAGTAGTAGACTGTAAAGCTCCATTAGAATAGGGCTCACCGTTTGTTCACTATTGTTTCATCACCACTCAGAACACTACCTGACTTATAGTAAGTGTTCAAAAAATGTTTTCAGTAATAAACATTAATATAAGCATGATTGAACAAATGAATGAAAGCAATTCTAGTCTCGGGATCAATGGCTTATATGTCTCAACTTGATCTGCTAAACATGGTAAATATGCCTTAGGCGTTTTGTGTTTAAGGAAATGTTACCCACTCACAAATCAGTAAGTTGGTTCTTCCTAGCTTCCTGCTTTCTTTATCAACTTTGCTTTATGTTACATTTGAGACACTCTGGAGAAGAAGGGGAAACTGTATACAGGTAAAGCTTGAGCATCAAACTTTGAAAAGACCATTTACCTGAAGTAATAAAGAGAGGTGCTGAAGAGAACACAAAGGAAATGATGCACATCATCTAAGAAAAAGGAGTAGAGCATCAACTTAGATGACTGGAAAGTAGGATTTCTCGAAAAGCACGTCACAGAGCAGGAAGGAGGTAAGTGCATGGCACTGAAGCAGTACTGCCCTCCAGAGGTAAGCTAAACAAAAGAACCATTCTAGAGAGAGGAAGGGACACCTCCACAGTAAGTCACCTGGGCCTCATGCTTCAACATGTGAATGTCAATCATACAAACAATCGCTTCTTTATAATTATCAGTGATCAATTTAAAATAAATTTTTCTTGTATTTAACCTTTCTCAAATGACAAAATATTCTACCTGCTGTGATGGTCTCCAAAATGCATAAGTGTAGAGGCTCTGAGCACATTTTGTACCATTTTAACAGCATGGAGAAAGATCATAGCTAGGATACCAAAGGTCTATTCGCCACAAATAGGGCAGATGCATAGCAGGGAGGTACTCAGTTTCATCCTGCATTAGATGTCATTGTAAACTAGTATTTTAGCATTAATTTTTAATTTTCTGCTTTGCATTCTGTATTTGAAGCTATCCTGGAAATCCAGTTAATCTTGCTAAACTTTTGGTGAATGATTCTGTTGGCTCCAGTGCAAAGTCCAACCAGGAGGTGGCTCTTTCAGCAAATACAAACAGCTTTCAAGAAATGAACACTAGTCTTCTATGGTGATTTTAATGTTTGCTTTTATGGAAAGATTTTATATAAAGTAAATGTGTAGCCAAAAGTACCAGTTTTTTTGTTGTGAATTTTAAAACTAGCCAGCAAAGAATGTTGAGACATGGAAACGACACCTATCTAATAGAGGCGGCCAGAAACTAGTTACTTTGGCTAGTTGAGTGTTCTATTTCACCGAAAAGTTTTATTTTCCAGTCTGATCTAGATTTCACTCCTAGAAGACCCAACAGCAAGAGAACTTGGGAATTCAGGGATAATAGCAAGTGAGTCCAGTCCTGTGAGAAACTTTGAAACAGGTCAGATATGCTTCTCTATGTCTAAAGCTTAAACCCCAAATGAGAGGAACAAATCAGAATTCAAGCACGCTAACAATCAGAACAGAGAAAAGAAAATGACTATTAAATGAGATTTTAAACAAAATCTTTTTCAGAACCATAGTTTGTAGAATTACTCTCATTACCTTGTAGTATAAGGGAGTTCTTAATAGTGTGATTCCAAATACAGGAATTGAGAGGAAAGATGTTTCCTTGAGCAGATAAGCTTTGTGATGTGCCAGAAAATAATGGGGGTGGCAATTGCTTGGATGAGTGGCAAGTAGGGAGAAAGACATTTTGTTAGAAATTCCCCTTGAGCAACATTGTGAGGGATAGGAAGTAAATCAGAATGAGGTAGGTAACAGGAAAGAGAGATAAAATAGTAGATGTTTTCAGAGAACCTCTATCTCCAAATAGAGAAGCATGAAGTAATTTTAAAGCGCAGAGTATAAGTTGTGAAGAGCAGCCTGTCTTGCTTCCCTGCTATAAGGCACACACTTAATGGCATGAATTTTGAATTTTAATATAGTAATTATTTATTTTCAACTCATTTGGATGTTTAAGTAGAACATTTTCCTCTCTATTTTCATAAGATTTTCTTTTACAGAATTGCTGCTTCTTTGAGTGAGACTTTTATCATATTTAAAATATCAAAGTGGACATATTTGAAACACGGACTTGGGGGGGGGGACCAAGGGCAACACACGTAACCTAAACATCTGTACCCCCATAATATGCTGAAATAAAAAAAAAAATCAAAGTTACTTCTTCTCTTCTGTAACAAGTCTCAAATTTCAAAATGGAAACCTAGAAGAAAATATAAAAACAAGTGTAAGTTATAACAGATAAGGCAATGAGAAAGCCTAAAGAGGGCAGTTCAGAAACAAAAGCCATTACTTACCCTGTTGGGTGAGCGGTCAGAAGAGGGCGCCACAGGCTTTAGGAGCACTTCTGTCAAGCTGGTGCTAGCCCTTTAAGTAGGAAGGTAAAATGATGAAACCACATTATTATTGTTTTCAAATAATTATCGGGTGTTCCTGTGTAGGCAGTTACAGGAAACGTTTCCTCAGAAGATAGAAATAACCATGCTTGAAACTTGTTTTACTAATTGTTAAATTTCTATCTCTAACTCAAATTCTCAATACAGTTAGTGTTTCAAGATACCAGATTCTACTCTTCTTTTCTCTGTGCCTAGCTAATAAAGAAATAAAAAAATATATAAATTCTCAAACTTAATCAGTTTTGCTACTTAAACTCAGAATCTCAGAGATTAATGGGGTCTTAAAGATTGTATCTAACTCTCTTATTTGACAGAAAGAGAAGCTGAGGCCCTGAGGAGCCACACAATTGCATGTTGATAGAGTTGGGATGAGTGTCCAGGATTCCCAATCTTCTGTGGTGCTCTCTCTAATATAGCAACTAGCAAATCCAGTAACAATTTATGTGTATGGTGGCAATGTATAAAGGGATTGTCTTCATCAATTAGACATGCTTACTCAAGTATTTATGGATAAAATGACACTTTATCTGGAATTTATTTTAAAATACTTCAGTAAAAATTGGGAGGGAAGGGAGATAAGTACAATAAGATTTACAACACGTTCTTAATCACTGAACCTGGGTTATGGGTACATTAAGGTTTATCACAGCATTCTCTCCGTTTTTGTACATGTTCAAACATTTCTAAAATAAAGAGCATTTTATAAAAGTAATGTATGTTTAGGGAAGGATATGTAACAGGAAGTTAAAACATTAGGTATATATTATGTATAATCTATAAATTTTAAAGATCCATGATCATGACTATGGTTAAGAATTTCTTATAAAAGATGTCTTAATGCCAATAAAAGTTTTATAAATACGCTCCTGCTAAAGAGAGCATGCCTGTTTGCAGAACTGTACAGTGCCAAGTGCTAACATGACGGCTTTTGTTTTTAAAATAAATATGATTAAGTTTACACTTGTGGAAACTATAACTTTATTATGTACACTATATTGCATCTATCGATTCCTTCAATTTTATCCAGCAAAACCAACAAATCTAGGGCTGTATGTATGTTTATGAATGTAGGGAGCAGATGGGATGCTTATCAATACAATTTCATTATGGATCAATTGATTTGGAAGAGTATCTTCAAAACAATTTCATCATTTGTGCATCACAATTTTTCTTTTTAAGCAGAACTAATCAATTTAAAAAGTAATTTCTTTATCATCACTCATGCATTGTCTAGATACACAGACACAGAATGCTGGTGGGTCATCGGACAGAACCAGCAGAGCATCAGTGAAATGGATCCAGAGAAGGGGAGTTGAGACTCTGGCTACAGAAAAATATACTGGATTTTCCTGAAGAAGATGATCCCTTTTAAACATCTGCAAATAAGGATCATATGAGCATTCTGGTTGTATAATACAGATGACAACTAAAAACTTTTTTAGCAAAAAGCTAACTTAGTATACAGACCCTCTCTAAAATAAATAAATAAATAAATAAATAGCAAAAAACTCTTAAAGGCTGGAATTTAGAAGTGGGAGAGGATCATACTATTGAGGTCATTTTTTAAAATTGTTTTTTTGTGATTTTTCTGCTCCAGAAGACAACCAGATAGGAGAGTGACCAAGAACTGCTTCCACTCCATAAAATGCAATGTTCTTCTCAACTTTCATCTAAGGTAAATAGGTAATTTGGCCTAAATCTACTAACATTCAAATATGCTATCACTTTTTTTTCTCCAAAGGAAGTTGGGTTTCTGTTACTTTATCCTGAATTTTTGTTTCAGTTTTAATAATTTATAAATTCATATTTGTGTTTCTTGGGACATAAGGGGCATTTTGCTAAGAAAGGCACCAGCTCAGTTGTATACTGAGCATTCACAAACGATAGTTCTTCCTATAACATCTAGATTTCTTTCCTTGAAGGAAGTTTCTGGGCAAACGTTTGACATTTTGAAACCATTTTGACAAAGAAATCCAGGCATGGGGAAGTAAAGGTCATGGGGAACGAGGCACTTTAAAAAACCTAGCTTGTGCATGCAGTGTAAGCATGTTGAAAAGTATAAAGATAAATGAAGCCAGGTGCATGAAAGAGAGACTGATACCAGATTTGAGTTAGAGTTGAGTTACCCATTTGGAAGCCAGTTTGTTTTAGATTGGAGCTGGTATGAGGGAATAGGGCCAAAATATAAAGTTTTGGCTGGGCATAAGCTAACATGAGATTGATGAATTTGGAAATTAAGTCTTATTTTTATTTTTTTTTTATTTCAGCATATTATGGGGGTACAGATGTTTAGGTTGCATGTTTTGCCCTTGGTCCCCCCCCGCCAAGTCCGTGTTTCAAATATGTCCATCCTTCGGGTAGTGCGCATTGCACTCCTTGTGTATACAAATACCCCACCTTAACTTCTTAAATGGACCACTGTAATTTTATTTTTAAAATAAATCATAATTAAGAGTGAGGTCAAGTATCTATTTTTATGTACATTGCCCATTTGTATAATTCCCTTTGAGAATTGCCTGGTCATATTCTCTGTCAATTTTTCCACTTCTTAAAAAATAAATTTGATTTGTAAAAGGTTATATGTAAAAAATAATACCCTGTAGTGGCAAGTGCACAAGCATTCTAAAGCAAGGGGGCGGGGGAGGTGTGGGAAGTGAGAGAAAGAGGGGAAAAACTGATGTACAAACAGAATATGATACTTAGAAATAGGACTATGCTGGCAATTGGGAGGCCTAGATTCTAACTGAAGTTCTGATGTTAACTTGCTGTGTTACTGTAGGAAAGTTCCTTCTCTCTCTGGACCTTAGTTTCCTCATCTGATCATTCAAGAAGGTTATACTAAATGGTTTTCAAGCCCTTTTATAATTCCGCAATTCTAATAAAGTCATTTGGAATCATCTACTGCAAATTTGCAAGGTTTTGAGTAATGTTAATTTATAGCTAATAGCAACTAATAAATCTAATTAAGCTAATAAATTAATATTCATTTTAGTTGGAATTTCCTGCTACAATTCTAATCTTGTTGATGCTAAATTAGGGTTATATTTGGTCTTGAAGCATTATGCTGAGGATTACTCCTCATTGCCTACATTTAGAGATAAAAGTAGAGAAAGTGTAGCTGATTGGGCTGTTTATTAAATCAGGGAAAACACACCCTGGAAGTGACTGATTTGGAGAAATCTATGGCATTAGCTCCTTTTCTTTGCTCCAAACTCCTCCCAGGTCACCAAAGTTTCCAGTTAAATCTGGTGCTTCTGTCCCAGTTGGCTGCTCTGCTGCCTCATTCATGGGCCCCTGAGATTTATGCAGCTGTTAGGGATGTGATCAGTATCGAGATTGAGGCTTTCCACATCTGAATCCATCTATATCAAGATTCTTTCCCAGGGCCAACTTTATATTTCAGTTCCTTTCTTTAAGCCTTTGATTATTACACCAACACCTCCCGCAACAGGGGATACAAGTCTAAATATGCCAGTAAATTGAAGAAGGAAAAGTTATGTGCCAACCTACTAAGCCTCGAGCAATAGTTCCTCTTTCAAAGAGCCATTTAATGTGGAATTTGTCTCTGTAAAGTGTACAGAAAACAAGTTATCTTTCCCAGATAGTGAAACATTCCTGTGACCGAATTAGTCTCATTTCTGCCACAGTCTGGCTGTATGATCTCAGTCAGGAGCCAGCCTTTCAGAGAAAAAGAAGTTCTTTTCTATATATTCCAGGGTCACAAAGCAGATTGGGGCCTGAGTTCATTTGTCACAATTGGCATACAAGACTATTTTAGGAGATCTTGGGACAAATATTTTAATAATTAGCTTATTTATAACATAATCAGTGTTCATTTTTGCAATTACCATATCTTGATGTCAGTTGTTACATTTTTCCAAATACATAGTAATATAATGTTTCTTTTTAAAAGAAGTTAAATAACTTTAAATACAGTTAAATTTGGTAAGATTAAAACAAGATATGAATGCTATTGTACATTTTATGTTAAGTGCTGATAAGCAGGTATGGAAAAACCATGCAGGGTGTACAAAAATTATTGAAATTTGAAAAATACAGGGCCAGATAACCTCACAGTTGCTATCAACCCTCAGATTTTGTGATTTCATCAATGGTCACTAAGAGGATAACTTAATTATGAAGTTATTTTTCTCTCCACCTTCTTATTTTCCTCCCTCCACTCAGTACTGTTTTTTAGCACTGGGTTTCTGCTGAGCTTACTTGTTCCAAAAGCATCAGCTCTACCTAGGTCATCTTTAGCAAGAGCAATTCGCCTCCAGGATGAAAGGCTGACTTATCGCATATTAACATTGCTCTTCTCAGAAATTACTGCAACAGGTCTATAAACATACACACTGTTTTAAGAGATGTCAGAACAGCAAGAGACAAATCAAGCACTCTCATTTCACAGTAAATGTTCATCTAAAAATGCCATCTTCAGCTGATGGTCAGAATAAGCCTCAAATGATAGCCTAGGGTTTTCGGGCTGCATGGTTGTTTTACGAACTGAGATTAGGTTATCCACTATTGTGAGACAATGAGCACCATTATTGGCAAGGAGCTATTTGAGCGTTTTCAGCTCAAGTTAAAACCAAAAGAACAAGCTAAATTCCCAAACAAAAGATCTGTTATGGCCACCATGCCAAGGCAACTCCAAATGCCCTTCAAAGGAAGCAGTATACCAGGATTAAGTATTTTTTAAAGCCCCTTAATCTTTACTGACACCCAGCTACATTTTGCTTCATTAAGGTGAATGGAACCCTTTGACATTTTTTCCAGGAATCTATGATTTTTCACCCCATGTTAATGTTTATCAAGGTTATATTTTTGCTAGCTCTTTGGGTTATAGAGATTGACGAAAGTCTCTTATATGTGAACAGCCCCTACACTTCCATTTACTTCTTGAGTCTCATACAACCTAGGAAGGCAGGCAGAGCAGATATTATTATCTCTATTTTAAAGGAGAGGTAATTGAGAACTAGAAGAGGAGGCACTTTTGATCCACATTGTACATGAGAGGCAGAGTAGACAGGATAATTGTAGAGCCAAGGCATTTTGGCCTCTTATGAGATCGTAGGTTCTGTCTGAAATAGTCACTGGAAGTAGCAGTGGGAAAGGATTTTAGAAGATAAGACAAAGGTAGGGATAAGAGTCCTGAGCTCTTCCTTCGATGTTCAGATATCTCTTTAAAGGCATGCATAGTCTCATACTTCCAACCCAACCTACCCTGAGAACTGAGCACTCCTGGAAGAGGCTGCTGTTGTTCCCTGGTGTAGACCGGTGGAAGGAATCTATCTGAGGTTTAGATAAGCACAACTTTTGCCCTACCCACTATGAGAATACAAACAAATACATCATTAAACACCATTTTTCCTTTGTTTTCAGGTAGTGAAATCTCAAATTTTCACTTTCAATAACATTTAACCTGGCAATAAGTCCCCTCCAAACACTGATGAAACAAGAACAACAGATTTTCAGTTATCCTTTTGTCTCTGATAAAAACAAATTTCAGAATAACACTAGCAATTAAAGGAAAGTGAAGACAAGGCCATAGACAGATTTAGGAATCATCAGCATAGAGATAGTAGTTGAAATCATAAACAGCAAAGTGATTACCCAGTGTGAGTAGGTAGCATGAAAAGTACAATGGGCCTGGGATGTAACTTGGGTAAGAACAATGTTTAAGGGTTGGGCAGGAGAGAGTTGTCCCAAAAAAAGAGAATAAAAGGAAATAGACATAAAGATAGGAAGAAAATCAGAATGGATACTGGGTTAAGAAAACTAAGAAAGCAAAGTTTCAAAAAGTGGTCAAACAATTTAATGAGGTCAAGGACGATGAGGACTTGAGAAAATATCACTTTATGTATCAATTAAGAAGTCACTAGTGGCCTTCAAGGGAGTATTCTCATTACAAAAATGTGGAAACCAGGTTTTAGGAGAGAGTGGGAGATAAAGGTATGGATTCAGTGGGTAAAGGTCATTTGTAGAAGTTTTGGTGTGAAAAAAGTATAACAACATAATAGTAACAAGTGAAAAAGAATTTTACTTTGTTTAATGATGTATAAATAATTCTTAATCTTAGAAGTCGAAACATAATGGTAGTTTAATAAGGCAACAGGATCAATGTAACTTATATCTGTCTATCTTTAAGTGAATAAACAAAAACACCTACGTATGTGCTTTTTGCATTTAGTTATAAGCTAGGAAAAAAAAAGAAATGAGCTCACTGGCACCTTAGGGGGGCATGGGACTAAATATAGCAATATTCCTCCCCTCGATTTCCACTAAGACTGAGTAGTGCCCCTAACTTTGGGAAAAATATTTTCACAGTTTTGATGGTACCATTTTTAAACTTTCTGAATGTTCTAGCTATTTCTGTCGCCTCTTAAAGAACTTCTATTTGCCTCTGTTTATAAGTTTCAGTGAAAATAGATGGCCAAGGGAAAGAAATGGGTAAGTGCTGGTGTGACTAATGAATCGTCCAATGACACAGTCATTTTCAACCCAATATTTTAAATTGCTATAGAAATCTTTGCATGTCTATACATACACAGTGTGTGTCTCTTATTTATTTATTTTTTGCAATATTTCCATAGCAGCTTCTTTCTGCAGTGCTCAGTGATGGAGATCTCAAAATAGCCATCTATTCATATGAGGACCAAGGGAAAGTGTGACTAATACTGTTGGCAAATTCTCAAGTTCCTCTCCCATCTCACACCTTCCCCTTTCTCCTCCTTTTATTTCTCTGATTTCCTTTTCAGGCTTAATCCCCAAGTCAAATCATAGTCTTTCAATGTCAGCCAGTTCCCATTCCTCTCTTAAGTGTGACTGAAATCTGAATACATGGAATCCTTCAACCTGGGGTGAAACATCTTCATGGCCTGAGCAGTTGATCAGGTCATATTTCATCAGCAGCAGTGGGTAGTGTCCAAGAATGTGAGGCATTCATGAGGAGCCTGACTTCAGTTTAGCTTGAGTTTTATAAGTGGAGTCTCCAGGGATTTCATGGCTTTTCTTCATTAGAAAAGTGTATGTGTTTCTCATCACTAGTAATCCCCAGATCCAACTTACTGGCACCTGTTTGTTGAAATTCATTTGCAATTCAAGCAGCTCAATACTTTCACTTAATTGCTAAACTTCCAACACGTTGTAAACCACTGGTCCTTAATTGTAATATTTGCAATATTTCTGCCCCGTGTGTCAATAGTTGGTGATATATATATATATATATATATATATATATATATATATATAATTTTTTTTTTTTTGAGACAGAGTCTTACTCTGTTGCCTGGGCTAGAGTGCCGTGGCATCAGCCTAGCTCACAGCAACCTCAAACTCCTGGGCTCAAGCGATCCTCCTGCCTCAGCCTCCCAAGTAGCTGGGACTACAGGCATGCGCCACCATGCCCGGCTAATTTTTTCTACATATTTTTAGTTGTCTGGCTAATTTCTTTCTATTTTTTACTGGAGACGGGGTCTCGCTCTTGCTCAGGCTGGTCTCGAACTCCTGACCTCGAGTGATCCTCCCACCTCAGCCTCCCAGAGTGATAGCATTACAGGTATGAGCCACCTCGCCCAGCCATTGGTGATATATTTTAAATGGTCATATTTGAGATTAAAATAACTTTCACACTGTTTCTCAGATAACCCCAACCTTATTATATCACCCTGCCATTCAAGGATCCCATGCTGCTGGCACATTAGAAGATATGATCACCGTTTTCTGTAGAAAATATTCTAAACACTTTATATGGGAAATTTAAATTGCTCAATAAGTACTCTTGTATCTGCTTTAACATTTTACTTATCCTGAGGGCAAAACTCCTTGGTGACTATCAGGCTCTTAAATATGCTCAGCCAGGATAGGATGATAGCTTTCCTCCTAGGTGCTCAGCACCTATAAGTAGGTCCAGGACTGTATCCAGAAGAAATGATGGAAGGACTCTACCATAGTACCAGAGATTTTCCTTTGCTCCATAGACTAAAGCAATGGCCCAACTCTATTGACTCGGATGTGTCTACTATCAAGCTCTTACATTTAACTGACATTTAGACCATAACACCTTCAAAAATCTCCCTGCTTCCTTCTCTCTTAAGCCCCAATTCAAATCCCATTAGTAGATATTTAATAAAAACAAGAAATGCCTCTATACCTTGTGCAATTTTCTCCTTGCAATCAAATAAAACATAAATAAGGAATGATTAATGATAATAATAAAGTTGGACCTTTGACAAGGCTCACTTATTGTAACTACTTTGTGCATTGCATCTGTAAGTAAGATGAGCGAGAGGACTAGCAGAATTGCCTGTCTTTAGAGTGTAATGATTTCTTTTTTTAATCTGTAATTCTACCATATTTGTATAAGTCAGTATTCAAAGGAAAACGTTGGTGTGCTTAGTTCACACATTTTCAATGTCCCAGAGTCTACTTAATGAGAGTGACAACACTGAACCTCTCTGGAAGAGGAATCTGAAAAAAGGCGACAACATTTTGCTTGTCAAAGGTTTTACTTACAAATGGAAAGATATGTCCATAGGGAAAGCTTCCTTAAGCACAAAAGAATAAGGAAAAAACTGGCTACATAAGGAGAACTTTAATCTGTCTGCATCAAATGGTAATCCACCAACTAGCTCACTCATGAACACAAATATTACAGTTAAATCCAAATTCCAGAAAATTACAACAGAAGGTGCTGGATGACCAAGTTCTCCATGAAGCAGGAAATAATAGCCAAGGGAAAAATAATCTTGAAGATTTAGATGAAATATTGTCATTCACAAATTATCCTGAGCATATCTTTTCTCTGTTTGAGGAAATACAATCTATGGCAACATCTAGATCATGCACTGTTTTAACATTCAAGGGCTAAGCAAGAGGAAGAGTTTCTGCTGAGTTCATTACAAAGAGTTCATTCTCTCATCAAATAGCAATTACTTTTAAAACCACATATCCCTCCTTACCTAAAATACCACCACCACCTAAATTCCCACCCACATACCCACCGACTGACATAGAACAGCAACTCACAAAAAAGATCTAGACACTTAGAAGGGGAAAACAGTAGGTGTGGGTCAGCACCCACTTTTTTCCTACTGGACTCAGGGCCCTTTTTTCCATTTGGTAATTATAATGGTTAAAAGCGTACACTATGGTACCAGACTGTCTGAGATCAAAATCTGTCTCAACGCCTTATTAGCAGTGTGACTTTTGGCAAGTCATTCAACACCTCTGTGCCTCAGTTTCTTCAGCCATAAAGTGTAATAATATTATAATAGAACCTAACTCATAGGGTTGTTATGATGATCACATGAATTCAAATAAGTGTTTGTTATCACTTTAAGGTATGGAATTCTTCATCATATACTCTTTGTGACCAGGTTTCATCTAAGCCCAAATTATTTGTCTGGTTGGTTGCATTGAATTTCTAAGCAATCTTCACTGTGAGGCACATTGGAGTTTATGTTGTGTTCAAGTGTAATGTGCAGCAATGAGCATTTTGTGTACTGTGTGTACACAAAGGCTTGATATAGGAATGTACATGTGTTTGTATGTGTGCATGTGTGTACACAGATTTTTTGGCATGTCTTTACCTGAATTTCCTAAGCCAATTGACAAGTTTATTATTATTTTTTACAAGAGTAATTTTTTTTTATTTCAGCATATTATGGGTGTACAGATGTCTAGGTTATGTATGTTGCTCTTGCCCCCCACAAGTCTGAGTTTCAAATATGTCCATCCTTCGGGTGGTGCGCATTGCACTCTTTGTGTATGCATATACCCATCCCCTCCTCCCCC